>NC_041397.2:230080984-230380984 GCF_900747795.2 Erpetoichthys calabaricus | reverse complement strand
GATATGCTCTAGAGAGGAGAGGAGTGAAGGTCACTAGGAACAAGACAGAATACATGTTGGTAAATGAGAGGGAGGTCAGTGGAATGGTAAGGATGCAGGGAGTAGAGTTGGCAAAGGTGGATGAGTTTAACAGTACAGAGTAATGGGGATTGTGGAAGGGAGGTGAAAAAGAGAGTGCAGGCAGGGAGGATTGGGTGGAGAAGAGTGTCAGGAGTAATTTGTGACAGACGGGTATCAGCAAGACTGAAAGATAAGGTCTACAGGACGGTAGTGAGACCAGCTATGTTATATGGGTTGGAGACAGTGGCACTGACCAGAAAGCAGGAGACAGAGCTGGAGGTAGCAGAGCTAAAGATGCTAAGATTTGCACTGGGTGTGACGAGGATGGATCGGATTAGAAATGAGTACATTAGAGGGTCAGCTCAAGTTGGACAGTTGGGAGACAAAGTCAGAGAGGCGAGATTGAGTTGGTTTGGACATGTGCAAAGGAGAGATGCTGGGTATATTGGGAGAAGGATGCTAAGGATAGAGCTGCCAGGCAAGAGAAAAAGAGGAAGGCCTAAGAGAAGGTTTATGGATGTGGTGAGAGAGGACATGCAGGTGATGGGTGGAACAGAGCAAGATGCAGAGGACAGAAAGATATGGAAGAAGATGATCCGCTGTGGCAACCCCTAACGGGAGCAGCCGGAAGAAGAAGAGGAAAAGAGGGCTGCTCATATGTGCAATGGATGTCATTCCTGCCGCAAGATGCTTTGAACCCAAGCATGTTGTGGACTGGTGTGTTGCATTTTTTTAATTTGTGTATGTTTTGCTAATTGAGATTGTTTCAGTTTGATTTTGTGCTTTTTCTGGGGGGTAATACACTTTGATTAGCCACACTAAATTGCTCTGGTGTGAGTGAATGGTGGTACAGAACTGCCCGGGAATCCTGATAGCCTTCCATGAACCGGGCATGAATTCCTAACCTGGTTCACCCTACCTTCTTGAGACATTTCTCTAGTTTGCTTCCATAGCTCAAAGATGTGTTTGTTCAGTTGACTGATGTTAGCTCTTCTTGAAGGTATTTCCACTTGAAGCTCAGGTCATCCTTCAGTGAAACTGCATAAGCAGAAAAAATTAAGTATTTATTATATGACCAGGTGCAGTATCAGCATGTAAAACTGGCTCAAAACAGGATGCTTTTAGAATTAGAGGGTCTAATTTGATATATAAGAATATTACGGTTATACAAAATACCAGTTAAGCACTAACATCTTTTGTTAAGGACTACAGAGTGAATTCTTTGAACATATCTTAAGGCCACTTTATGGTGAAATTAGTAAAGATTGTGCTGCCGTACATCTGCAAGGGAAAAATGCATAATGGTTATGTCCACACTAAAAATGAAAAAAAAATGTTAAAGCCTGAGGGTTGGACTGCCACACCTCATTAGAATATTAGAACAATTGAGGCCATTCAGCCCAACCAGCTTATTCATCCTGTTCACTTGGGTTGTCCAATATAACATCAAATTAAGATCTTGAGGTCCCTAAAGTCCAACTCTCCACCACACTACTTGATATTCGACTTCATGTGTTTATAATAATTTGAAGAAAAACTTTTTAACATTTGTGCAAAATCTTCCCTTAACAAATTTTAAACCATGTCCCCATGTTCTTGTTGCAGAATTTAATTTCTTGTAACAGCTGGGATTCACGCTACTAGTTCGTTTCATACGTTTAAAGATTTCGATCATGACTCCTCTTAATCTCTAATGGTGTCTAAACAACAACAACATTTATTTATATAGTTAATTTTCATACAAATGGTGTAGCTAAAAGTGCTTTGCAAGATGAAGAAAGAAAAGTTTATATGAAACAAAAATAAGATTAAGCAATACTAAGTAATGAAGAATAAAGTAAGGTCAGATGGCCAAGACCAAGACCAAGACTCCAGATGGGCTTGGGAAAAATAACAAAATCTGAAGGGGTCCCAAGGGCAAGAGACCACCCAGCCCCACTGGGCATTCTACATAACATAAATGATCTCAATCAGTCCTCATGGTTCTCAGGCTTCACGTGAAAGAATTTGATGATGATGGTCATGTGGACATCTGGGGTACTGCCTTCAATCCATCAACGTAGGAACTGCAAGGTACAAATCACCACCACAGAAAAAACAGAAAATGAACAATCAAAATGTGGTGTCACGAACTTTCTTGTAACTTTTAACAGTAGAAATAATTTTCAATTACTTTTTTCCAATTTAAGAGCCCAGAGAAAAGATAATGTATGATTGATTATATTCTTTTGTTTTTATTTCCTGCAATATGTTATGTTTTCTCTGTTAGACTCTTGTGTCTCCATCAAACATTGCAGCTTGCATAGAATTTTTTATGTTATTGATATGGAATAGAGAAAATTTGTAATGCATGTCCTGGACCCTATTTGCTATCAAAAACACCAGAATATATTTTGCAAGGCAGTAACCATGTGAATACAGTATGTAAAAGCAGGCTTTTTTATTGATGTTTCTTGATTTTATTTTCTGTATTTCTCTGACAAATTAAGATATTTTCATTTGAAAACTCCCTACATTATGCCATCTTATTATAGAGTTCAAGGGGACCACGGAGGCCACTTTGCTACAATTTCCTACTCAGGCAGGTTGGCTAGAATACCAATAATCAATCTCTTCATTTGAAATTCTTGAGTACCATCATGTGTAAAGAACTAGCATTAAGGGGAAGAGGATAATATCAATAGGATTACAGAAAGCATTCCTCTGTGTTGGTTACCCACTCAAAAGTCAGAGATGCACTTCAGACCAAGCATGTTATTCCTCATTGTAGCTAACTTCATCCATTTTGGCGGTAGGAGTTTTAAATGAGCCTCAGGGGTCACATTTTTTAACTTAGTATTATTAAAGATTATTGTTTGTGGGAGACTGGATTGGTTATGGGGCTAATAAACATACAATCTCCCATCATGTTGTATAGCCCCTTTCATGTTAACACTATTTATATTCCTGTGGAAAAGAGAGGTTGTTATCTTTTCATTGTCAAAATACAATAATCTCTCATGTATGAAGACATTTTCTTAAATGTGAATACATTCAATATTCAACCTAGTGGGAAACCTGACAAGTTCAAAGATATACTTTATTTTACATTTTTCTTTTTTATTATATTTAAGTTTAAGCAACCCTGTACTCCCATGCTTAGGAATGCTAGCATAAGTCTTAACACTTGATTATGTCATCTTTCTTACTTTTTGCTTATCAAAGAAAAAAAATTGCCTTGTCTTGGAAAGTCTCCCACTAATTTTCTAAGTAATGGCAAAAGGCCTTTTTTGCAGATTCATAAGTATTCCAAATTGGAAACTAATTGACAGATCTTCTTTGGTTTATTGGCCACCTGTTTTTGCACTGTTGACTTTTATAACAATAAGTAATTACATTTCGGCAGAAAATAAATCACAACTCAAATTAAAAGCAGCCTTGTTGCAAGGCAGCATTAGAAACAGATCCCGAATGTGCTCTGAACGTTTTGCACGCTTTCTATTTCTAATTCAAATGTCTTAGTAAAGGATATATCAAAAAGTAAATTACAGTGCTTAGCTTCAGGCAGGAGACAGCAAGATATGAAGCTATTGGCTGTTAACGGATGCATCTGCGCCCCGCTGCATGTTGACAGAGTGATGGATTGCAATTTGTTGACTTCTGCACAAAGGGATAAAATTTTTGGAAACACATTTTAAAAGATGAAATTGTTGACCTAATTTATGTAGGCTGTCAGCTCTGCCAGATTTGAATGGACGTGTAGTAGCCCATTCTGGTCTGAGAGACATCATTCTTCCAAGAGTTATCTTAAATCTTACACGTTTTGTTCTTTTAGTCAATTAAGCTCCTTCTATAGTCAATAACTATTTAAAACACTTAACTAAAAGTTCTCATAATTAGATCAAAGGTCTGAAACTGCTTAGAGTGAAGAATGAGCCACTATTAATGTCTGCATTGATTATTGTTAAATATGAAACTGTCAGGATCTCTTTAAACAAGGTTTTGTTTTGTTTAAAGTTTCATTTCATTACTGTCATAATTTTTGTTGTTTTTGTCAGAAACGTATTACATAAATTTCTAATTGTATTATGTAATTTTTAGAATTGACACTGTTTTCATTATTATAAAAAGCATTACATTATATTACATTATTTTTTTCCTGTTTACTGATGGCAATGGCACTCTGTGTTAATCAGGAGAGCCAAAAGGAGTACAAAGCGCAACATCAGAATGCAAAGACCTGCAACAGCATACTACATTACTGAAGAAGAAAATGAAGAATGAATGAGTTTAGTAATGTTTCAACTTTGGTTTGAATTTTGGATAAAATTTCGCATTGCGTTGTGGTTTTAATAAAAGTCAAATTTCTTTCAGATCTTTGCCTGTTTGAAGACCAATTTCTAAATCCATTCTTCTAAAAAATGCAAAATGAAGAAATTTATTGAATTTAAAGTTATATACATAGTATTGAGTTTTTCAGAATTTTCCCAGGTTAGTGACTTGCAGCAGTTATGGCATAGTACATATTATTTTTAATATGTTTTATTTTTTGGACTTCATTTAGGAATGATTTTAATTTATTTAATTTTCCAGTTTATTGTTTACATGTCATGTCTCAATGGTCATCACAACTATGGCCACATAATGAGTCGAGATTATCCATCAGTTAATAATAATAAAAAAAAACAACAATCTTTAGCGTTAGTTAGTTTCAGTTCAAAGTAGGCTAAGTGTTAGATTCATTTTGGTTTCAATGTTTTTTTTTTACTTTGATTTTGGTTTGCCCCTGTGCTTTTGTTACTCAGGGTATTTTTGATCTTCTGGTTAAAATTTTTGCCTGGCACTGACTAAGATTTTGGTTCACATTACTTTCTCCTGGTCATTTTGTCAATCACAATTATTCTAGAAGCTCTGTCTCATCACAGGGTGCTCCCCAAGAGAAACCGGGGCTTTATTCAATCCTAGATATTAATTAAATAAATTAATGGCAGCAGTCCTTGTAGAAGCTGCTTATAAAGGCACTGCTGATGATTCAGTTGATCCATTTCATTAGATAACCTTTTTATTTTGTCTCATTTCTCAGCTTTCAGCCCAACGTTCAGTCAGTCAATTAATCATTCCTAAGTCTGCTTAATATGTGCTAGTGCCTATCCTGGCAGCGCTGGGGCATAAGGCAAGAAACAGCTTTGTACAGGTGCCAGTATAAGCCAGGGCCCACACAATCACGCTGGTACTAATTTGAAGTCACCAGTCAGTCTTTTGGATCGTGGGAGTTGGACAAGAATATCCAAAGAAACACCCACAAAGATAAAGGCAGAATATGCAAACTCCACTCAGAAAACATCTAGGAAGAGGGTTCAATCCCAGGAACCTAAATCCATGAAGCAGTAAAGCCACCACACCACCTCAATATTTCAACCTTAGAAAAAAAAAAAGGTATAATTCCTGCCGTCTCAATAACTGTTCAGGCTGTTAATGTCGATGCTCAGTCCTGCACTGATCTGGCTCTGCACCCTCTCACTTATCATTTTTCTTTCAGAACCTTCTGCCACTGGTATTATATGGAGTTCCTGCCAATCAGTGATGCTAATTCACACACTACAAAAGGTTACAGTATACTCAAGACATCTAAAACATCTCATACAATAAGTTAAATATACTGTATATTACTTACTTATTTATTATATGATTTACATTTACATTATTAAATATGAGAAAAGGCAAAGGAATTTTATTTAATTTGAATTTTCAATGCATGATTTAATACCAGATCTTCATTTACTGATGAAAGTGATTTTCATAAATTCTTATATTAATAACAACCTTAAATTTTTTTCTTTGTTTTATTGTAAAACTATTTCATTTACAAAGTTTAATATTATCCATATGTCTAGGACTTCTGAACTATCTTATCATGTTCCATGGTCAGATCTTTCTAGAATTTCCAACAATCTGGATCTGTAGTGCTGGTAAAATGCTGATTTTCACTAACACATCATAAGTAATCTTTGATCAACTCATGAATGTGGTTTAAGTGTTACCACCGATGATCAGCCAGAGCAATGCTTCTTCTTACTAAAATGAGTCACATCTGTTCTGTTATATAGGCTAATATAGATACAGTAGTGTGAAAAAGAACAGTCTTGACACACAAAAAAAGGTTTAGGGCGGCCACCCGTATACTTGAAGCCTGGCTTCAAAAAGGCAAAATAAGTTGCACAGATGTGTACAGAGTTGAGTCCAAAACAGAACTGAAGTTAAAGAGGAAGTCGTCTTGCATTTAAGGCAGGCAGGTGGAAGTGATGTCATTGGGGCAGGAACTGGAAGTGATGTCATTGGGCCTGGAACCAGAAGTGACGTCCTCGGGCCGGAATCAGGAAGAATTTCCCATGTCCAGTCTACAGAGATAAAAGAAGAAGGTTTAGTGCACCCCGCCACCCCTGGCCTGGCATGGAATTGCCTTCTTTTGGTCCATTTAGCTGCCTCCCATGCACACATATGTGACAATTGTCAAATGGTCAAGGTGTGTGAGTAGACCGTGCAATGAACTATCACTTTCTCTATGGCTGTTTTTGGCCTTGTGTCCTTTGGTGTTGGGATAGGCTCCAACCCCCAACTACCTACTCAAAGTGGATTGTGTAATTCTGAAAAAGTCACAAAGAGGAATATAACCAGAAATAGTAGTTCTCATCCTTTTCCTCCAGCTTTACTGAGTGGTGCTATGATTTTACACTTTCGGTTCTCTAACCTTGGCATGTCCTGGCACTTGAATCTTCAATACCCACCTTTAATGAAAAAGAGAAGAATATCTGAGGCATTCAGAGTTCTTTATCCCCTTCTCCGTGTCTCCCCAGAGCTTTCAGCATTAATTGTTAATGTGAGTGGGAAAGAAAATTTAGTAGGATGACATTATGCCAGGACTACAAACAATTATACAGACAGAAATACTGTAGACAAAGATGGCCTTGGCACCTTTCAAACTGAACTTAGACTAAGCAAGTTAAAAATGAATTTTATATTCTTTTTTTGCTATTCAAGTAGCATTTGAGGATTTTTTATTTTATTAGTTTATATTGTCAAATTTGTAATTTATTAGGCTTGTTTTTTACTTTTTACATATATGCCATTATGACCTTTTATTTGGCTAACTGTACCTACAACCCATAAGGCCATCATTTTCAGTTTTCAAAAGTTAAAAGCATCTAACAAATTAATTCATTTCTATAGCCTAAAAAAGCATAAAGATCATGCTGGGAATGATTATTCTTGAAATACACTTAGATGTAAACAACGCAGGAGTCAACGTCTATTTAAGTCTCTCTGTAGGCAACAATGAGTCTACCATTTGCATGAATAAAATCTGACAAAGGGCCTGAGGTCTACGTCTTTTTGCAACAAAGAACAGACATCAAATATTTTCTAAGTAAAGAAAAAGGTACCAAAGCTGTATAACAAATTATCCAGAGCTCATTTGGATTTTATCATGAACAATACGGGTTGCAGAGGTTATACAAATCTTCAGGATAATTATATGATTATACAATAGATCAAACTGATGGATGTGTTGAATTTTTAATTAATCCTCTTTCTTATATTTTTATTATCTAGCTAAGCTAAAGTTTGATAAGATGGTATGGTGGAAAAGAGTTGCTGCCTCACAGGTACTGGAATTAAGGTTTAAAGTCTATCTCCTCTCATTGTATGTTGGGAGTTTACAAAATATAAAAAATATGTACATAAAAAGGGAATTCTGAATATGAAGTAAAATTCAAATATGTACTGTCCAACTTGAAAAACAACGAGTGAATTCTGAATATACATAGTAAAGTATGATGTACATTTGCAGTGAATTTATATATTAATTTGTATAGTTCATTTTATATATTAATCAACTACATAGAAAATATTGCGCAAAAGTCCTCATTTTTAAAGCTAGTCATCTGGTCAGTTTCTGAAAAAGCATATAGTAATAAAATAAAAACAAATAAATCTTAATACAATAAACAGTATCAAGAATATCATGAGCTTTTAAAATAAGTCAGTATTTAAGTCTGATATATGTCAGTAACTCCGGCCATCATACAAAAAAAAAAAAGAACTGTGCCAGTGTGGTGCTGAGGTGTCACCTGTTGCGTGGCTGTACTTGGGACCCAATCTGGGTGGTTCGTCATGTGCTGGGTGGGGCAACGGGCTGCATCAGCTCATGCTCCCAACCTCCTCCTTCTCCTCCTTAAAATGCAAAACTGAAGCAATTCACTCTTTTACACTGCTGTACAGTATGCATTTTTCAAACAGTCTGTGATAGATACTTCCAGTCATCTTGCAGGATTGGACTGCTTTTTGTTCTTTTCCTTTTCCATGTGATTCCATAAGGTTTGAAGTATGTTCAGAACAGAAATCTTAAGTGGAAAGTCTAATACTGTGACTGTTCCATTTCAAACATCTCCTCCAAGTATGTCTTAAATGTGTTTGCATTGTGTATGGGGATGTTATTGTGCTGAAATATAAGTTATTGCCTATCATTGTTTTTCATGAAGGTATAGCACAATGAATCAAAATCTGTTTGTGTCCCCCAATAGCTATTGTTCCTTCGATTTTGTGTTGATCACCTGCATGTTTGAAATACACCCCAGACCAGGACAGAGTTAATTGTAGAAAGGCATCAATGTACTTTTTTCTGACTTTGTTAGCATTGTTAATTTGTTTGAAATCAAAATTTTGACTCTTAGCTCCATAGAGCTCCCTGTAACTATTTGTCATCTTGTGATTAATTGTATTTTGCAAAATGCAATCTCTTCTAGTTTTTGCCTTTCCACCAGAATCTTAGTTCTAGAAGAGCATTTCGTTTAAGGCTTCTTCACACAATCAAAGCCTTTACATTTATAAAAAAACTAGCTGTGTAAGCCTGTGCTGTAAAAAGCCTGGGGTCCTAGAAACTATTGAAATCATCAGAAAAAAAATTTAAATGTAGAGATATCAGGTACTGTGGTGTGGCTGGCACCCTGCCCGGGGTTTGTTTCCTGCCTTGCGCCATGTGTTGGCTGGGATTGGTTCCAGCAGACCCCCGTGACCCTGTAGTTAGGATATAGCGGTTTGGATACTGGATGGATGGATGGATATCAGGTAATTGAAAGGAACTACTCTGGGCATCTCTCTCCTATGAGGTTTCGTTTTGCTGAAGTGCTCGCATCACTTATGTATTAGCGGCGAGAGGAAAAGTAAAAGGGATACCGTTTTGTCAATGTGCTCGCTTCGCTTCTGTACCCTCGGAGGTGGAGCCCTTATCCCGACTCCACCTCTCACTTCCGGGCCGGACAGACACACACACTTCCACTCGTAGACGTATATATACAAGTTGAGAGTGCTGGATGTTGAGCAAGCACTTCAGTGAATTTCCCTCTTTCTCTTAGCTAATTGCTTTTTATACAGTGTAAAATTATTATTTTTTTGTCTTGCACTGTTTTTCTGTCTCTTCAGCTGGACCTTTTATTCAAATTTCTTTATGATAGCTTGAGCGCTGCATCATGAAAATCCAGTTTGATGTTGTATTGTTTGTGGACTAAGCCTTGTTGATCATAACTATGATTTTCTGCCTGTTAAAAGGTGTTTGCTTAGCCATTTCCAAACATCCATTGAATTACCATCCAATAAACTCATCTGTGAAATTGAACCTACAGTTCTGCCTATCACTACCTTGTTAATTTGAATCAAATTACCTGATGGTGGAATTTAACAAATACTTAAAAATAGTGGTGTGTCTTTGGAATAGATTTGAAAATTAAAAAATTCTAATGTTCTAGCCATCAAACAAAATATAAGCAAGTGTTTAAGAAACCCACAAGTTTTGTTATTTTTAATTGTAACATAATATTTGTAAACCAGTGTAATTCAATTCAGGGTTGCAGACTGTACTAGCAGGCCTGGGGCCTCATTTATAAAATTTTGAGTGTAAACATACAAATGCGCCAAAATACAGGAAAATGCTCATGCTAAAAAAACATTTCTGCGCACTTTCCCCCCTTATAAATCACAATCATCTTGTAAATGTGAGTTTGTGAAAACGCCTCAGACCCACCCGATGCAACCCTGAAACAACCATATATGAACCATTTTAATCAAACTCATAAATTTGCAATCAGAATTCTACAGACCTAAATTGGCTGGTAGAGCAGCCACCTACATCACGTATCCAGTAGTACAAGGTAGAAGTCCTCATCTCTAAATTAAAGGCACGCAAAGAACCTTGATTTGTTGGATGAAGCACAGGTGTCAGCAAAAAGTGCAAATATGTTAAATAGCAACATGTTACTGCTGCTGCTGTAAATGCTGTGAGCTCAAGCCACATTATGCCTGAAATAAAAAAAAAAGTCAGATCTCTGGCAACGACATGGAGGAGGAAAAACACACTTCAGTGCTCTGTGATTTCGATCTGTGAGTGGCATCTATAATTGGAGATGCCTTTTTATTGCAGCATTATGCCACAAGAGTCTTGATGATTATTAGTCTCATCTTCGCATCACAGATGACTTGTATGTTAATAGAATGTAACTGCTTGTGGTTAGGTTTATAAAAGATTTAAGTTTAAAAAGATCAGCGAGCTAAGTAGATTTTTGGGCAAAGGCAGAATCAAAGTTACAGCAGGATTTAACAACTAAACTAACTAAAAATGTAAGCTTAACCAGCAAAATCTTGGATACACGATTCACCATCTGTTACATGCTTGTGGTGATGATGTCACATGTCACAAGGCCAGGGTCAAATGACAACAAAAATGGCCATTCGAACCACAAACAAAGGCTGCTAAAATGAAAATGACCTCAGCAAAGTGATGGTGGCGTGACATAACCATCACAAAGATACACCAGGCAAACAAAACAAAACCGAAACAGATGCTCAAAATGACAAGTGGCATGGATACACAACCAAAAAAAAACAACAACAAGATTCACAACAGCCTAGCACAAATGTCATAATGGATGTGGGAAGAAACTAGCGTACCTGGAGGAAAACCAAATAGTTCACAAGGATAACACTCAGACACAGAATCTGAACCCAGCATAAGGATAAGTAAGTTGGCAGTGCTTCTCGCTGCACCAACATTACACCCACACTGATCTGAATCATGTTTATTTCTATTTATTATAATGTTATGTAGTTTTTTCATGAACAAATAAACACTACCTAGTTTTCCAGAGTCCATTATCTTCCAAAAAGGATCACTCAGCAAGCAAATGCTGATAATTTCAAATAAAAATAGAAACATGTGAAAATAGGTTCATTATTCTCGATGTGCATATGCAGGTGTTTGTTAGCTACTCTGATTCTCACACATGTTACAGAAATGTGTTTTAAGTCAGGGGATGTTTGTGAATTAGCCCATTAAGGCCCAGAAATCAAACACGCATCCTAAATTAATTTATGTCCACTACTATGTCCACCTCATTCACGGAACATACTATAACCATTTTATATTTCAAATCTACTGTTTAACTATCTTCCGTGTATCAATCATGAAACCTACTTAGGCTGTTTCAGGATGTGAGCGATAAATCTTCTGGCAACGGGAGCCAGAGAGAAACCTGTGATAGATGACATGACATCAGCACAATCCCACTCAAATTTAGGGCACTCACACAAAGAAAATCTACAAAAGTCAATCATCATCACAGAATGTCTTTAGACCATGGGATAGTTACAATACAGTACATATTGGATCAAAGACAACTCTAGTTGGATGTGAACGTGACTTGAGCACCAGAGAATTAACAATATCTGTTTTAGGGAATCAGAAAATGCATCATCAGAGGAAGCAATGGCTGTTACTCTTTGAATTAACCTAAACCAACACATTTTTCAAAAATCATGGCCAAAGCAAAATGACCTCAAAGCCAAAAAGAATTCCCAATTTTTTATGTTTAAATTGGATTATGAACTAGTCTTTTGAGGCTCCTTCTTTTGATTTTTCAAAGTTTAGATTCCATACTGTATATTGTTACCATAAACAGCATGGATGCAAAAAAGAAAAATAATGCATAGAATGGTGATGCTCATGGAAAAAGGCAAAGCAAAATGGCAACATGACACCACCAAACAATGGCAACAATTATCAACAACACAAATTGCAATAACTGCAAAATAGAATAAATAAAACCACACTAATTTTAACAATTTCCTGACAGTGAGGAAAACTGAATTTTTAACATGAAAGAATGGAAGTAGCAGGTTTTCAGTAACTCTAACTATTGAGATGCAACTTATGCACACACAAACAACCCAGCATCTTTTTTTAGTTGCAGTTACCTGCAGGAGGCAATAATATGCTTTTCTAAACATAGCCAGTCTCTGTACTCATTACCCCACTGGAAGTTTCTACAAATTTTCAACAGAAATTACTATTTGAAGTTGTTAAAACTTTTTCGCTATGACAGCATAATAATGATTTCTGTAAAAACAAAGATTATGAGAATCATAATTAGAGACCTTAACCAAAACTGGTCATCCCTTTAAGCATTCACCCAATAGCTTGTGCTTGCTAACTTTTGTTTTCTATTTGGTCTTTAATGAAATGTTAGCCTAATATAAACTGTTGTCACACACGTGGGATTGGGAGGCAGCTAAAGGACTGAATAATAGAAGTACCATACCAGACCAGGGGGTGGCAAGCTGCACTGACTTTCTCTCTCAATCCTCTGCAGACCATCCACGGGAAATTCCGCTAGGTCCCGTCACCATTGATGACATCACTTCCAGTACCAGTGCTATTGATGATGGCACTTCTGGTCCTGAAGACGTCACTTCCATTTCCGGTGCTACTGATGACGTCACTTTCGGTTCTCGTCCAGATAATGTCATGTCCTGTCCCGGTCTTTAAAGACACCATATTCTCACTCTCAAATGAGTTCTGTTCTGGACTCAAACCTGAATACAACTCATCTAAATAACTCTTTTGCAGCCAGAGCAAAATATATGGGTGGCTGCCCCAAACCTTTTTGATGTCTTCTTGTTATTCTTGTGACACCGTTTACTCATTAATTTCACCCAATTTGATTCAGTATGTATAATTTTGGATTCAAGTGTTAATTTTTTATTAATACTACATTACATCACAGAATTTAGAAAAACTATATCAGACCTGTATTGACCATGAAACAGCTTGAGGCAAAACCACAATAAACATAAACTCAGTTTAGTCCAAGAAAGCAGCTGAAAAGAATATATTGTCAATTGAGAGATGTATAAAGGATGTTAAAACAAACCAGATTACCAAATAGCAGGATTCCCATAATTAAATAGCACACTAGTTCCTCCAATTCAGTGGTTCTCAAATGTGTTTTGAATTAATGTCCACTTTCTCCAGCTAAAGGATATGTAGGAACACCTGTGGCCATCAGCAACTCATTACTACAAATTCTGTGTTATAATTACTATATCACATTCTTTTGTCCACATTTTACTCATCTGAAGAATACTATAACAGCTCATGGTGCAATGAAGAAGAGTCAACACACACACTCAGTGTGTAGGCCAGAACAGGGCTATTTATTGGAAAGCACCTCCTTAATTTAAGTGCCTGCAGGCCCACTACTCCTCACTTGCAAGGTGTCCTAAGAAAGACAACAAAATGAACTGAGCTGGTATGGAACGCAGGCACCTGCATTACTCCTCAGTCTCTTTCAGTAAGCTAATTGTCATACTGCTACACTACAAGGTTGGTTTTACTCACAAGTCTCCACCTTTCACCTGGTGTTTTCTCACTGTTCTGGGTAGCATGCACTGTTCTTATTTGAATCTCATGCCCACTCAGAAAGAATGTCTGCATTATAAGACTAACATGCAAATTGTTGAATTTATGTTTCAAAGTCTCAGATTTTAGCCAAGATCCATAATAAAGCCTTGACGATGGTGCTACTACACATGACTTAAAAAACTAATACATAAGAAGTAGTGTGTGTGTTGTTTTCAATGTGTAGTTTAGGGGATGTCCAGGGTTGGCTGTTCAGGTGGATTTCAAAAGGATTTAAGAAATATTCCCATTTAGTGTAGGGTGTTGGTTGGATGAGAGACAGACTGCAAGTTTCTGCAAGATTGAGAGAAAGCAGGACTGGAGTGGAAAGGAGTAGTGTAGTAGTACAGTAAAAGATGTTAACATCTGCATGAAAGTCTGATAGAGTGCTCCATGATTGGTATCTTAGAGCCATTTCATGTAGCTTTATCAGCGAGGAAGTTATTCTAAGAAAGATGACAAGTCAGCCGGATCACCTGGCAAAATGTTCATGTACCACCAGTGGTCCACGAAAATATACTTTGAGAATAATTGCTCTAATTAACTCGAAAAGATGAGGGTCATAGCTCTAAAGTAAAACAAACAAGTGAATCCTAGGTCTTAAGGACATGTCCTACTCTGACCTCCGACTCTGGGGACCTAATCCAAGTATTTAGATAGATAGATAGATAGATAGATAGATAGATAGATAGATAGATAGATAGATAGATAGATAGATAGATAGATAGATAGATAGATAGATAGATAGATAGATAGATAGATAGACCTTCATTTAAAATCCTCAAAGGCATTGATAAAGTTGATCTAGCAACATTCTTTTGGCTTGAAGGAGAATCACGTACTTGAGGACGTGAGTGGAAATTAAGAGGAAGTACATTTAAAACTGAAGCCACAAAGCACTTCTTTATACAAAGAGTTGTGGGACACTGGAACAAACTACGGTATTTGACTTTTATTTTGACAAAACTTTGACAACCCTTAAGAAAAATCTGGGTAAGGTATTAAGACAGTTTAGCTCTTGGCTAACAAACGAGTTTGATGGACTGAATGGTCTCCACTTGTTTGTCATATTTCTTATGTTCTAAAGGCCCAGATTATAGCAGTCCAGATAAATGTCAGCAAATTCAATAGGGTGCTAGGAAGTGCAGTGCATCCCCCCTGAATATTTCAGAATGCTCATTTTTTTTGCCAATAAATAATAAGTAATAATATGTAATAAGTGTAAGATTGTCTCAGTTGTACAATATACAGTAATTGCCAATGGTAACTATAACTATATTTCATGTTAAGGCTATTAAAATAGAGAAAGAATTAAATGCATACTTCAATCCTGGTGCATTTGTTTTAAATTTAGTTATGTTGCAACCTTACAAAGTCCATTAGAAGATAACATGAAACAGAATTAGTGTTATCTAGTAGTCAATCCAGTAGCATATTGATTTAGCTATGCTGAATATGGTGTGTGTTATGACTGTATATCCAAATCAATGCCAAAAAGAAAAGGGACATTGTTTGAGTGCTAATTATCAAGACTAAAATAATATCTGACAGTCTTGTAAAAACAGACAAAACAAAAGGTGGAGAGTGTGGTGCTGTTATTTAGATTTGGGCTTAATGTCATGAGGTTATCAGGTCAGTCTGTTTCTGCTACACTATGTTAATGTTTCAGTAAGCAACTCAAATTGCCCCTTTTTCAATTGTTCAGTTTGCAAGCAATATGACTACAGCAACTAAAGCATTCTATAGCTTCCTACTTATATGATGCCTTTCTATGGTCTTCACTATATAAAGGCATTATATAAAATTAAGTATTTGTTTTTCAGAAACAATTAAATACGAATATGGACATTATTTTGTGCAACTACACTCATGAGTAAATCAGGCAGTCATACATAGGCAAGACACATGTATATCCCTTACAGACTTTTACACCTTCTGGCTTGTTTACAGTGAGGAAACTAATGTAAATTCAATATTTCTCAATTACTGAATCTCCTGCCTAGTGGCAGATTTTTTGGTATAAACTAGGATTATTATTAATACTAGCTAATAAAAATACTGTGAAGCATTGTTAAAATTCACTCCGCATCTTATTATTTTCTTTGCATTTTCAGATATAACTTGCTATGCTTCTGCATTAATGCAAGACCTACTTTAACCTAAGATATTTTTTAGACATAACATTTGATAGCTTTCAAATGCCATTAAACTTGTATCTGTTGAAACCAAAGCTATTGAATATGTTTTATTTCAAGTACGAAGTTTTTGGAATGGTAGAATAATACAGGTTATGTACACAACGACCAACAGAAGGTAAAAACGGTTTATAGTTTTGTCCTCTTAATCCATCAATTCTTTATAGAAACTGTCTTACTGAGTGTCTAGTTTGCAAAGATGTAAACATTTGAAACATTACACTTTTTATCTGTAGAGGCATGGCACCAGTTTTTGTGCTTGATTTAGTTGTGGCATTATTAATTTTTACAGATGTGAGGGTCAGAGTCTGCATAGAATGATCAGTTATAGGCATTTAAGTAAAAACACAAGAGATAATACAGAAAATCTGATATGAGTTCATCAGGATTAGATTTAATTTAATTTGTCAAAGGAATGTCATTTTGTATTCATTTTAAATTTTACGTTATATTATATTGTCTGCAGTATTGTGTGTAGGTCTTGTCACCATGCTACTGAAAAGACATAGCAGCACTTGAAGCTGTGCAGAAGAGAAGAAGCATGTACATCTCCAGACTAAAGAACACGTTCTTTAGAACAGGTTCAGAGAATTAAACTTGTTCAGTCTCAAGCAGAAGAAACTGCACGGAGTCCTGCTTCAAGTCTTAAAAATTCTCAAAAGCATTGATAAAGCAGAACAAGTTGAATTGTTTTAAATTAACGGTGAATCACATAATTGAGGACATCAGTGGAAATTAAGGGGAGGAGCATTTAAGATTACACAAAGAGTTGTGGGAATCTGGAGCAAACTATTGAGACATGTAGTTGAAGCTGAAACCTTGATGGCCTTTAAGAAGTACCTGGATGAGATATTGAGACAGCATAGACTTGATTGACTGAATGATCTTCTGTTGTATGTCAAATTTCTTATGTTCTTATGTTCTAAGGAGATGTTTTATGTAATAACATTCTGTGGACATATGTGCAGTAAAACTCCTAAGGCTGGTTTTGAATCTGAACAGCTTGAGACTTCTTACTACTGCATTCATCTCAGAGGTTTGTCCTCTTTGCTCCCTGTCATGAAAAATTGCCTAAACAGAACCAGGACAAGACCTCCAATCTCACATCATTAGTGGACTTCACTAGGCAAGAAATCAAAACATATTCTAGACTAACTGTAAAAAATCAAAGGGAGGAAACCCTAATTACTGTTGCACTCCATACGTTTCATCTTGAAAAGGAGAAAACAGCACACACATCCTTTAAACTCAATTCAGTAGTCTTGAGGAAAAACAAACACAATGAGTCAATAGACCATACATCCCTGAGACTAAATGCTGGACAAACTCATGACACTGAGAACAATGACATGCCAATAGCCAAACCTTGGGGGCTGCAGCACTTTCTAAGTATAAACCAGACCATCTTCAACACACGCCTTATGACACAGCTGCTGCTGAGAGATCATGAAGCTCAACCCCATTTGCTGCATCCCTTAGCTTGCACTTTTGTTCTCCCAGTAGGTATGCTGTTTTATGACTTTCAGTCCTGGCTGCTTGGCTGCTGTTTGCATAGCTAATTTCAGGATTCACAAATATCTGCCCATAATTTACCCTACGTCTATAAAGGAAATGGAAAAGAAAATATAGGAAAAAAATCATAAAAGAGTGCAACATTGACATTGAAATTTTTGTAAAAAAAAGCACAGGAAGCAGAAGTAGTCAAATTTAATTCAATGCAATTCTGTGGAATTCTTTGTGTTGTGTTTTTTCTCAGCATACACAATCTTAAAAATAATGGTTCTTTAGTGGCATTTTGTGGTTCTTTACTGGGTTATATGGTTCATTGTAGGATTATTGCTTGACAAAGCACCATTTCATTCTGGAAAGGATTCCTTGCATTTGAAGTTAGTTACTTCTGCTTTGAAAAACTTCCTAATATGTATGGTAGGCTACCTAGCAGGACACTAACAGATTACGAAAACTGGACAGCCTATGTGATTGCATGCAGCAAGAGAGCTTTCAAAATCATAAACCCACTGGTATTTCACAGATATATTCTTGGTTATTTACTGCATGGAGTCTGTTATGGATCCCAGTAAATAAATGTTCTTTCTGGAACATTCATGTGGATTTGTCATTTGGGAACCAAATATGGTTATTTTTAAGAATGTTTATGAGATCAATTATATTTATAATTATATCACATATACAGTATATCTACAGTATATTTATAAAATTCTTTTCGTGTTTGAAACGGAAATGACGTATGACCACGGGTAAAGGAAATTACGTATGACCACAGAACATATTATAATATAGAAACTTATTATTTGTGTGAGAGTTATTTTACTGATATTGAAAAGAAGAAAAAAGACTGTTTAAATAAGGAGCTGGGAAGGTGAATGTAAAGAAGAAGCCAGCGGTAAAGCAAGTGAGACTCCGTAATAAGGACGGTTGGGTGCACGGAGAAGGAATGCCGGCTTACCTAGAAGGACCTTCGTAGAACACGGCTTTACTTTGCTTTTATGGTGCGGGCGTTGGCCATGGACGGACGCTAACGCAGAGACACCCGGGTGAGATGGACTTCTTCCTTCAACAAAGGAATCGTCGCCAGGCTGGTGAGATCGCTTCTTTTACATTTAAATTCAGTATATACTGTAAGTCAGCAGAACGTATCTGACTTGATCATGGATTCATTGCAGATTTCCCAGGTCATGTGAATTTAGACTTTAAAACAAAGTTAATATAAAAGAGACTGGGGAACGTGTGGGGATTGTGTGTGTGTGTGTCTAATTTATATATATAACTGCTGTTGACATGTCCTCTCCCCCAGTCCTCTCCTCAAAAGGGTGTCCCGACCGGGCAAGGACCCCGGCCGTCTGTCACAATATATATATAAAATACGCATGAACAACAGTAAGGTGAATTTAAATAAACTGAGAACTTGAATCTATTATTTGAATTTGTCAATATACTGCTTATACCAACTATCCTATTTAAGATATAGCATATTGCCTTTATCAAAAAGAAACATTTATCTATATTCCAAACTAATAATTCAGTCTATGGCCTTGGGGGAGCCTTTGCAATGTAGGAAATAACCCTAGATGAGACGCCAGCTCATTATAGTTCAGTTATATATGGCCAAAGAAGAGTTGTAATCAACATAACATGCTTATCTTTAAGATGTGTCAAGAAACCAAACAGGCATACAGAGAATGTGTAAACGTTAGACAGGGAGTCTTCTTCCCAGGATTTGAACTCATGGCTATGGATCTTCTGTGATTCATCAGTAACCCTACCACTGTTTTGCCAAAGTAAGAAAAATACTGTATGAAATTTTAGAAATGGAACGACACCCCATCAGACCATCTTTAAGCTGTTCTAATATCTGATATCTGGGCAGAACTTGGAGTTATCAGTTCCACGTCTTTCATTTTTCCTAATTCCTAACCTACTGGATCAGGAATAATTAGATTTTACGGAAATAGTCTTGCCCACGGATATAGTATATACAATGAACTA
Organism: Erpetoichthys calabaricus; assembly: GCF_900747795.2. Classification (NCBI taxonomy): domain Eukaryota; kingdom Metazoa; phylum Chordata; class Cladistia; order Polypteriformes; family Polypteridae; genus Erpetoichthys; species Erpetoichthys calabaricus. The sequence continues at coordinate 230,361,460 of NC_041397.2, read as the reverse complement.
ATGATCAGTAAATTAGACATCTTTTTTAATAAGGGGTTAGTAATGGATTGATGCATCCTGTAACAACCACTGGTTTTACTGTAAGTGACATTTTTTTAAAAAGCCAACACTATACAAGTCAGTATTGGTACCCAAGTAAAATAAAATGAATTAGCAAGCCTTTGGCATTTCAACGTGTCATATTTCGGTTCAGCAAATTTAGTCTGCATGCCTAGTAAATCAAAAAGAATTTGTGATGATTATAAATTCCTATTGTACAAGACATAATTCAGTCTTTGAGAATTTATTATATTAAGGGTTTCATGTGATGCATGTTTTTTTTAGCATATTCAGTATGCATAATTAGGAGGTTGTGCATATACTCCATAGATTACTTTTTATTTTTGTAACTAAAACCCCCTACTAGCTCAATTGTTTCATAAAAAGAGTGCCATCTTTTTATGATTCACACTTTCATTTTTGACACACTACCTGTTTATTATCTTGCTACTGAGTCCCCATAACTAACTAGCCTAACTTATGTTGTCCAAGATTGCATTTTGTTGTACATATTTTGACGTGCAAAGGATTTTTTAGAACAGCTTACTCCTGCATCTGCAAATTAGTCATTTTGTATTTTGGAAGCAAGGTGGCCACATGTATGTAAATGGATTTCTTGCAGCCAAATGAGGCAGAATGAGTAGAGATTAGTAAGCTTTGTATACATACGAATGCATAAAATTAACTAACTTTTTAAACATTTAAAAAGAAGGAATGCTGTGTTTTGTTTGTTTTTTTATCATTATTATTATTATTTTTGCATATTTTAAGTGTAACACAGCCATACATTTTCCTCAAAACATCCCAAACATTTTCTATTTAGGTTATCTAAGAAATCAAGCTGATGTACGAAGCCTCATTTTGATGTCCTGTGCTAGGGTTGGTTTATTTAAAACTTATAAAAATCCATTCCCCTATCACCATAAGCATGAAAAACTGATGTATGCATGTTCTTAATGGTGTGAGGCAATTAGACTTTTACTGCATAAGAGCATTACAAGGTCACATATTGTATTTTATATTTTATTAATAAGTCCTAATTTATAAAGATTCTTTGTCCTCCTGTGCATAAATCAGGGTTTTTATGGTTATCCTCTTTCTTGTAAAGTGTTTTGGGACATTTCATACTATTTTGCCAGGTCCCCCTTTCTGAAAAATACAAAAATGCAAATATCCGCTGTCATCTAGAGCAGAGTTTTTCAGTCAATATGCTGTGACACAGTGGTGTGCCATGAGATCTACCAAGGTGTGCCATAAAAGTAATAATGCAGAGCACCTGGGTCTAAACCTAAGAGGGAAAACCTACGTGGGTGGAGGAGGACAGGACTTTCTGGAGAAGCTGGCATAAAAGAACTAGCTCTGTGATCGCTGTGTTGCAGGCACAGTACTTCAAACACTTCAGACGTATCTCCAGGCTGCTAGAGTCTATTTTCCCTGAGTGTATGGTCACCAGCGCTGGTGGATAGTGGGCATAAGAGTTGCCTCTGAGGCAAAAGGGCAAAGAATATTGGAGATGCCACCAAAGTGCTCACTAAGTGCAGTGTCTGTAAATGTTGATCTCAGAGCTCCTTTTTGACCGTTTTTCTCTGGTAGTGTAGAATAAAATTAGGGAGAGAATGACTCCATGATGGATGTGGTAAATGATATGGGATTCAAGAGTTGAAAAAAATCAGAGGACTAGTGATTGTATGATTTGGAATTTTGGAATACAGTGGAACTGGCCAAGGACAGGGTACTCTAGTCACAAAGGCAGAATAAGATTTGGATTGGACTTATGCAATGGATATGTTATAAGACAGATGGAAGTGCACATTCATGTAAAATTACAGAGACGGGGTTGCGGACATGGTGTGAGTTTTGGCAAAATGGCAAGTTGGCAGAGGATTTGTCAATTTAGAGACAGGTGTAGTATAAAATTTGGGCGGCAGATGCATCTGTTCCTTTCCACATCTATTGGACAAGTTATGGGAAGAATGAGGGGACCATGGAGCACAGTAGAAATGAGAACGTTGGCATCAGATTGGGCAGCATGGTGGGAAGGGAATAATACATTTTAGCCTGGATTTGTCCTATGTCTAGTACTGGACAGGCCAAGATGTGCAATGGCACTGTGATGAGGACCATGAGAGCATGTGGAATGACCAGATAGATAGATAGATAGATATGATGGCACTATATAATAAATAAGTGCTACTTCAGTTTGCCCTCTCCCCCCCAAAAACTGTGCCCCCAGCCAAAAGTATTTTTCACCAGCCGTAACTGCTAAAGATGAATAACGCACACAAAACCCCCACTACACCAAGGTCACAGCCCCTGGGGTGGAATATGAAGGATAAACTGATGTCTACAGTATTATTTAAATAAGTATATACAATATCTAGTACACCCCAGCAATAACAAAAGATAAAACTTGAGCTGAGGCATTCATCAGTTAATTCAATTAGATTCAATTCAATTTATTCTTATATAGTACACTTCCAGTTATAAGCCCTCTGTTCTGTTATTCAGCAAATGCTAATGCCATTAATTTGTTTTGTTAATTGTTCCATGCTTGCAGCACATGAGTAATCAGGTCCTGATAAAAACGAATGGGAAATGGCTCATAAAAATCAGCACCTAAACGTAATATAAGATTTAGCAGACTTGGTATGAAGTTAATGACAATATAGATAGTCAAAGCAGTTCCCAGACAGAGTGGAGGCTTCAAGATGTCATTTTTAGTTGATGAAGCATCCTACAGATACTTTTCACTTGTCTCTTTATAAAAATCAACTTTTGTTTACAGTTTACAGTTTCACAGTGCATAATGTTTTATCCCTATATCCATATTTTGAACCTGCTTAATTAATTTAGGGTCACAGGATCTTGGAGTAATATCGGTTAGCATAGGTAACAATGCAGGAAAAAATCCTTAATAGGAGTTAATCAATCAGTCTAATCTGCAAATCTTTGGACCGAGGACTGAATGAGGGATGAAAAACAATATAATGTACACATGACATTTTAAAATTCATTTAATCCAACTCATGGTTGCAGGAATTGAAGCCTATTTCAACAGTAGCAGGTGCAAGGCAGGAAACAGTCCTTGTAAAGACATTAGCCAATCATTTAACAAAGATAATGATCAGCCTATATAAGAAAATCTCAACATCAATTTAGAATTGTCAATTTAACATGAGGGAGAAAAAAGAACATTTAATATTATTCAAAGTAAAATAATATATATTAATTGGCTACAGGCAACTTCAAAATAAACACTTAAGTACCTTAAACTGTATTATACTGTATTTTACAACTAAAAAGTGTAAATTCTTATTTTCTGTTGATTGACAATTAGTAATAGTGGCACTTCTGAAAGATTGAGTTATATTGACTGGCCTCTGGTCTGGCCTAAGCAGGTCTAACCCTAAGATGGCCTATCCCTACCCCTAATCCTACCCCTAATTCTAAGGGTGGATAGAATTTTTAAATAGCTGACCAATGCTAAAACAAAGAAAAAGACATATAGTGAGCCAAGGTGTGGCAGCAACCCTTTTTTTTACCATCTTATTCTAATATTATTTTAGTCTAATAAACAATGTGGTTGCCCTAAACATTGCTTCTTGTCCTTGCCCTTCTCTGTAACTAAAAATTATGACAAGTTTTTAGTTATATAAAAGATCTTATGCCGATGACTTCAACTGTATCATTTTTTGTACTATTTTTGTAGTTAATCTCTAAATACCAACACTTGACAAGAACGTCATGCTCTCACTTTAACATTTCTCTTGTATATTCTTTCATAGTATAAACAAAATACTAAATATTAAATCAATGGAAGCTAAATTTCTTTGCACATATATCAATCAGAATAGTATGAAATGGAGCATATAGCATTATTTGATAGTATTTACAGAATTTAAATAAGCTTGGTGTTGAGACATTTTCATATAGACTAATCATTATCATGCTCTGTCTCCTAGCTTATAATTTTAAGGACACACAGAAGTGTCAGGAAAGTACTATGAACTTAGCAAAACAGACAAAATGCTCAGGCAAAGCAAGGATCAGAACTGTGAAAATCCGGGGTTACCAAGAATACAGGAACAGGTTATCCTTGTATATCCTATCCTTGAGAGTCTAAGGCAAAGTGACATTGAAACCAAAAACAAAATCCTACCATTAGGACCTAATTGAGAAATAAAATAGATATCACAAAACATTTCTTGAAGTTGTTTTATTCACTGAGGGATAACATGTAATATAAATACCACTCTGTTTATACTGCAACTACCATCACATTATCGGTGCTACAACTGAAAGTCCATCCATCCATCCATTTTCCAACCCGCTGAATCTGAACACAGGGTCACGGGGGTCTGGAGCCAATCCCAGCCAACACAGGGCACAAGGCAGGAACCAATCCCAGGCAGGGTGCCAACCCACCACAGACAACTGAAAGTCATGTGAACTTAAAAATGGCATAATGTAAATAAAGAAAACTAAGCGTTCAGGAAAATCAACTTTTAGATTTCAAGGCAATACGTGATAATAATACCAGGACTGGATTCTTCATGGGTCAATACCACAGAACATTCAGAAAAACAAAAAAAATTTGTCTAATAATTCACTACTAACTTCTGCTTCTTCTTGAGACAAACTTCTGAAAGACCCTTTTTTCAATCACTCCAATAATTACAATGTGTCAACACCACCTTTATAACCTAACTGTGAGGCATTTCAGTTGTAACGAAACAATCTTCCATACTATAAAGTCACTTCCAGACTGATGCATTATTGAAAATTAAATTTAAGAAATGTATTTCTTCAGTGTAAAATATATAGGATACATTAAGTAAAGGACTGAACTTTAAGAACTTTTGTATAGCCCATTAATAAAGCACACACAGTGATTTCAGCTTCTGCCTTCATTAATGGATAAATATACAGTAGGTTCCAAGAAGTAACCTTGATAATGTAATAATGTACTGTGCTTTTGACACTAGAGACTGCTTCAGCAGCATTTCTTTAATTCTAATATGGTCTAATGTAAAATACCATAGTCTCAATAATAAAAGTGCTTTTAGGAGAGCCTCAAACAACCTGTAGCATTTTCACTTACTAAACTGTTGAATCATTTCTATGGCAACTCATGACCGTTTTCCAATCCCTTTCAATAGTTCATGACCAATCACACTAAAAAAGGCATGCTGTTTATAACCATCTAACATAAAATTAACCTCGTTACTAAGCATGATTAATGCATGTCAAATGATTGAACACTGAGCATCTGTTCATAAAAATGGGTTTTGTTAATCTTTTTTCCCCTGTAATCAACATGAATCATTAAGCATTGCATATTTACTTTGTTTAATGAAATGCAAATGTAAAAGTGAGAAGAGTGGAGAAAATAAAATAGAAAGAATCTTTAGGAATACATTATGTGTTTCCACCCTTCACACTCAGAAAGAACTGTTTGTTTGAGTAATTTGATTTTTTTAGAGTACATGTAAAATTGGAAATATTTTAAATTGTTATATGATGATAGGGGAAAAAACTCTTTAATTCATAATCAACAACCTTGTTTCAAGGCAAACTAGCATTATAATTATTGTGCTGATGTTTTTTAAATATTACATGTGATCATTTTCTACATATAAAAATGATGGTGTTAGTTACACTTGTATATGTAGCACAGACAAAAATATTCTTTTACTTAATTTCACTATTACAAAGGCCTCAAAATGATGAATAGCAATTTAATGTTTTATACTCCAAAAATACCAGTCATTATGCAAGTAAGTAATATTGTGAAATAAACTTTTCCCCATCTTCAAAGAAGGCAGTTACAGAGTCCAGATAAGAATGCAGAACAATTCTTTATTTGCAGAGTTATGCACAAATGACCCAGTCCATGCAGTGATTCCCCAATTAAACAATTAATTTGATTTAATACTTTTTTCTGATTACATCACCTTATCTAATGCATCATGTCATCTGACTCTCAATATGCAGAACTTTAGAACCTCCTCTAATCAGCTAACACCACTAGTAACCTCTGACTCATGTTGGTTTTCCCTTCATTATGAACACTGCTTCGTTAAGAGGGGTGATTTATGGATTGTCCTGCTTCATAGGAGGGGAGTATGAGCTTTCCCATGAGTGTATTCCTGCTTTATGGAGGGGTGTTTGTTACTCATCAACCTCATTCTAACCTTGGAAAATGACATTGGAAGCTTCTCTAAGATGAGGCAGAGACCTCAGGCACTTACACTTTAAGTTACATTTAGTTAACCCTAGAGTTACATTCAATCCTTTTCCCTATATTTAATAATTAATTCTGTAATAGCTTCATATATATACAGGTACATGTAATAAATATTAAAAGATTGTTATATATTAGCAAAAAATTCCGTAGTACTGATTTAATGCTTCTAAAATGTGTATAACAAACATGAAACTTACATAAGTAATATTAGTGTTTCAAGAAAGGTATGTACTCTAAGTTGCAATACATCTGAATGCAGTGTTATGATCAAAACGTATCACTTCTCTGCAATTGTTTATTTATTTAATGTCCTGTCCTCCTCTTTCTCCTTGTAGAAAATTTATTTTTTAAAATGATCCTATTATATTTTAAGCACAGCAATTGTGTTACACCTTCGTAAAACAAAGGTAATGTATGGTGTGGCAACATGTTTTTACAAACTGCACATTTTGTAACACCTCACACAATGTTGCAGCAGATAATGCTTGGGTTTTGATTTAAACTCTGGCCACACAATTTATTTGTGGTATATGAATATTCTCACCTTGCTTACATGGATATTGTTTGTTTTCACCACAGTGTTCAAAGACATGCTAAAATGGGACAGTAGAAACTCGAAATTGGTCCAGTGTGTAAAGGAATTGAAGAATGTATATATATCTGAAATATGTTTATGAAGCTGAAAAAACACATCCTCCCATTTGGTAAATTTCTGAACCCTACTTTTTCAATTACAGGATGCAGGGACCAATCTCTAAATAGAGCATCGGCCTCAGAAATGTTCCAAAATAACACTTTCAATTAAAAAAAAAACAAGTGCAGCATTCTTGGCAAGTCTGAAACCCATCCATTATTTTCCTAACTCATTTTTCCAGGGCAGAGTCACAGGAAAGCTTGTGTCTAACCCAGCAAGCATTGGGTGCAAGACAGGAACAGCCCCTGGGCAGAGAACCAGTCCATCACAGCGTGAACACACACACACACACACACACACATGCACACACGCACACACGCACACACACACACACACACACACAAACTTGGGCCAATATAGCATCACCAATCCACATAACCTGCATGTGTTTCAACTGTTCATTTGCTCCCTCCATATGCCTTATACTGTATATACTTTGCAGTATGCTACAAAATCATTAGTGTATATATTGTTATGACTTTTGATTCTTACTTTTTGCTGAGGGAACTTAATTTAAATTTCTAATTAACGTTTTCATTTTTATATTGAAACAAAATTTAGTTTATCATTTTTCTTATTCTAGTCCAGGATGCTGGGGTGAAGAACCTATTCTAGAGGCATCAATTGCAAGACGGGACCCAACTTCTCACTATTACAAAGACCATTCAGCCATTTCTCAGTGAACTCTTGTCTAGCTTTGCAGCTTTTACTTTCTTGAAAGCTGTCAGTCCAGGAAGCTTCATTAGTAGTTACAGTGAAATCAAGCTAAACGTATAACTTTATTCTATTACAAACTCCAATTGTTCTGTATTATCAGCTGTATGGTAGTTTATCTCCATGACCTATGAGTTCATCTTTACTCTTAGAGACAATTCCAAATTTGTTTGCTGAACCATATTATGTATTTAATGATCATTTACCTTGTATAAACAACTTTGCTATGAGATGCTCTGTGAAAGGATGTGATTTTAAATTAACATACAGTTAGTTCCATAAATATTTGGACAGAGACAACTTTTTTCTAATTTTGGTTCTGTACATTACCACAATGAATTTTAAATGAAACAACTCAGATGCAGTTGAAGTGCGGACTTTCAGCTTTAATTCGGTGGGGTGAACAAAACGATTGCATAAAAATGTGAGGCAACTAAAGCATTTTTTTAACACAATCCCTTCATTTCAGGGGCTCAAAAGTGTTTTTGTTGTTGAGTGAGTCAGTAAGTAAGTTAGGCATTCCATAAACTTGGTATTTATATACACACACTGCTCAAAAAAATTAAGGGAACACCTAATCATAACAGTGATAGTCAGTGATGGTCTGGGGATACATATCTCCAAATACTAGGCAATGGTACCCTGACTGCTGTTAGGTACCGGGATGAAATCCTTACAGTTACTGTCAGACCTTACGCTAGTGCACTAGGTTTTTCTTGGTGCAGGACAATGTCCATCCTCATGTGGCAAGAGTGTGTCCTGGATAATGAAGGCATTGATGCCATTGACTGGCCCTTATACAGTATTCCCCAGCACTGGATCCAATTGAGGGCCTGTGGGATGTTATGTATCTGTGCATCCAATGGCACCAAGCAGCGCCACAGACTATCCAAGAGCTCACTGATGCCTCGATCCAGGTCTGGGAGGAGATCCTCCAGGACACCATCCGCTGTCTCATCAGGAGTATGCCCAGCCATTGTCGGGAGTGCATACAGGCACGTAGGAGCCACACACACTACTAAATCCCATTAAGAGTTGGATCAGATTGTGATTTCAATTTTTGACTTTGATTTTCGGTGTGATGTTCAATCCAGCCCTCAAAGGGTTGGTGATTTTGATTTCCATTGATTGTTGTTACATCATTTTGTTCTCAACAAATTGCACAGTATTATTCAATAAAGATTTTCCACTTGAATATAACACAGATATAATGTTTTATTTAAGCATTCCCTTCCATTTTCTGAGCTGTGTAAATGGTTTTTGCCACACTGAAAATGAAACAAAATTAAAGACACAATGTTCTTCTTTCCTTTTCATCGTGGAAATAAGATTTAACCTTTTTTCTCATACATATTCAAATGTATAAAGTATATTCAGATCATTTGTTAACATATTTTTTATAAAAAATCCATGTAATTTAAATTTTTCCATAATGTGAAAGTCTTTTTCCTTTTGAAATAAATCTTCTTCAAGGATGGATGGATAGATAGATAGATAGATAGATAAACCTTTGCAATCAGTGTGTTAATTCAATATTGCATGAAAAGCCAAATTTGTTATCTGACACTAACTTTACCTGCCAGAAAATAGATTTTTCAGGAATGTATCTGAATTATTATATTTTTCCAAATATCCTTATTCTCAATATGTCTGTTTTCACAATCGTTTTAACTTCATCAAGCTCCCAGAGAAACACCATGTGTAGTCCAGATCTGATTGAACCCCATCTTTGTGAGCCCCATCTTTGTAAGGACATAGTTTTTGCAATACACCTCCTCATCTGCCTCTCAATGGCATTTCAAATCAGTATATAAATATACTATAGCTTTATATATATCATTTTAAAAATATGTTCATTAAAAAGATAAATTACATTTTTTCTTTCTTTTTAGAAAAAAAAATAAAGGTGTTAAAGAAAAAGATGTCCTCTCACCAAATGGTTCAAAATAAAATAAAAATGTGTGTGTTTATTTATTTATTTCTTTTGACTTCCTATTTGGTATATTCCTTTAATTTAGTAGTGTGGCAATGTCATTTGTTCCCAGCTGTAAAGGAAGAATTCTCTTCTCACTGCTGAAAGAAATAAAATGCAAGAAGCCAATTACTACTTTAGTCATGATTGGAGAAGGGAGATAGAAGAGCTCTGATTTTATTATAGCTTGTCCATATTCTGTTAGTGACAGAATAGCGGTCTTGTTACTCTTACTTATACCTTTTTTATATTTATCTGCATTATATTATAGAATTTCTTCTTACATTGATATGTATTTATGTGGTGAGCTGATGCACTTAGGAAATCACTTCATGGAGTTAGTGGGCTATCTGTTTTGTGTTCATTTCCTTTGAAAGCAGATTAGAAAAGAAATTCTAAAAAGAGCCAGGATGCTGAAATATGGCTGAAGATTTTATTGTATCAGCGCTTTAGATTACATGCATTTAACCAGTAAAAAAAGAGTGTAGTTCTTCCATTTACAGTGCAATATTACTTTTCTATCACCTTTTATCTTTCTAGAATCTCTCTCTCCTTACATATAAAAGCAAAAATGAAGCACTTCATGCAAAGCAAAATTGTGACACTCTTTATAAAGGCACTATTTTATTTGAAGGATACATCCACTTTCTGAAACCTCTTACTGCAGTTCATGGTTCAGACTATATTGGCAACATTGGGAGCAAAGTAAGAACCATCTCTGGATAGAACATAGGTTAACAGCAAAGAACACTCATGCAGTATACATACACCCTTGCGCTTACTCACAACAAGCCAATTAAAAGTCACTAATCAACCAAACCTGCGTATTAGAACCCAGTTTACCAATCCACCCATCCATCCATCCATTATCCAACCCGCTATATCCTAACTACAGGATCACGGGAGTCTGCTGGAGCCAATCCCAGCCAACACAGGGCGCAAGGTAGGAACAAACCCCGGGCAGGGTGCCAGCCCACCGCAGGGCACACCCACACAACACATTGCACCTAACGTGCATGTCTTTGGACTGTGGGAGGAAACCGGAGCACCCGGAGGAAACCCACGCAGACATGGGGAGAACATGCAAACTCCACGCAGGGAGGACCTGGGAAGCAAACCCAGGTCTCCTTACTGCGAGGCACCGTGACGCCCAGTTTGCCAATCCGATTCACTTAATTTTTCCAAAAACCCCTGCTCTCTACACACTATCTGGCACTTTATTCCATATGTCTATGGCTCTCTTTGTGAAAAAATAATTCTAACGTTTGTATCAGTATCCTTGAGTTCTTGTTGAAAAACTTATTTTAAAGTTATTGGGTTCCACTGTATTAGTTTCATCATTTTAAAAATGTCAGTAATTTCACCTCTTAATATATTTTTGCTTAAACTGAATTAAACTACTTCAATCTTTCCTCAGAGTTCAAACCTTGCAGTCCTGGAATCAGCCTAATTTCTCTTTTCTGTTCTTTCCTAAGCACTTCTATGTCTTTCTTCTAACATGGAGACTAAACCACACACAGCACTCCAAATTAGTCTTCAATAGTGAGATACGGTATACAGCTTAAACATAATATCTTTGACTTGTACTCTGCATGTCATGCTATATACCCTAATAAAGGGGTACCCAGTTCTAGTTCCGGAATTCCACATTGGGAGCAGGTTTTCATTTCAACCAGTGTTGTAATTAGAAGCCAGGCCTAGCAGATAATTAAACTCTTTGCCCGAGACTCTTTGGACTTTCACTGCAGCTGCTTTCCCATAGTTATTCTCATGATAGTTTGTACACATTCACTATGGTAGATGACAGTTGATGGTATCAATCATCGTCGTTTCATACCAAGCCTACAGTATAAATGTGGGTGGTCTGTTGCTGAATCAGTACACTAGTATAGTTGTAATTCCTAGTCATTCCTTGACAGCTTCATCCTAATGCTTTTCCATGGTTTTTCTCAGCAGCGACTCAGGAAGGGTCACTTCATGGTTCTACTGTCCTGGACAGAAGCGCCATAAATCCCCTGGCATGCCAAAGCACCAGCAGAACAGAGATCATACCATGTAATGAGCTCCTTTTGGCTTTGGTAATGGTAAAAATGGGACCAGTGCCTATGATGCTAGCTGTGCCTTGGTGTCTGTCCCCCAGTTATGTGAGTGTAGCCTTGGCAGATGCGACAAATTATGGTAAGTAAGCTTAGGCAAGCATTTTACTCTGACATTGTCACAGAGTGCTGAATGTCTATTAATGTCTATCAGCCAAGCAGAGGTCTTGGGAACTGTCTACATTACCATAACACCAATACCACAGTTTGGAGCAGTATTAGTATTTTGGTCGCTTAGTTTCAGATATGGAAGATATAACATGGTCAAAGTTCCAGAGGCTGACATTAACCAGAAGCTCCCCTAGGATTTTCAAGCCCTAAATCAGAGATGACTCCAGGCTTCACTGGGTTCACCATTCTCATTTGCTTCCATCACAGAGGGCCAACAGGATCCAAGGGGTGACTGTCTTCCTCCTTATAAGGTTCCTGATGAAAATGGCACAAGATACCTAGCCACCTGTAGAAACTTCAGCCTGGTCAGGGAGAAGGTGCTTCAAAGAGATGGCAGCAAAGACAGAGAGCTATACTCTATATAATAATAATAATAATGCATTTTATTTATAGGGGCACTTTACAGTAGCAGTAAATCTCAAAGTGCAACATAAAAAGTTAAACAAAGGCAAAGCAAGATAAAAACAGATGACCCATACGAGCACTCTTGAGTAGACTCTGAACCCAAAAGTAATTCAGTACAGAGGTACAATGTTTTGGAAACACAATTAAACAACATGCAATCAAAAAAAAGGCTATGCCCCACTGGGGCTATCTACACGGGGGTTCAAGCCCAGACTAGCACTTGGGTGACTAGCACAGTCTCCCCCAACTTGCTTCTCTTTCTGGCCATAACTGTTTTTCCACCCACCAGATTTGCATTTATCTATTATTTTCCACTTGACTCCACACTTCCTGGATTAGTGACCAGAGAAGACTTTTAAGCCTAAACCAGAAACTACTTTCAGAGTCATGACATTGAGACAATCTTTCTGAAATACCCCCTAGTGGTTCTCTGTATCCCTGCAATTCTGAGCCCAATGTTGCATTTAAAGATAACATATGGAGCAGGGACCCAGGTAAATAGTCTTGGATCTCTCTGCTACCACCTAATGCAATGGATAATTCATATAATCTCTCACTACCCAAGACTCATACTAATGCCATGCTAATTTATTGTACTTTCAATTTGTTTTTTATAGTGTTGAGATGTAGTTAACCTTTCCTGAAGCATGAGACATTATATGAAAAGTACATTATATATAGAAAAAATATAACTACTCATTATGTATAGCAGGGTTAATCCAATAGTAATAAGAACATCTGTGACTGTAATGTGATGTATCTGGCCAGCACAAGCCACAGGCATTTCAGACTTTTAAAACCTGTCCAGAAGAAAAATATTTAGGATGTGTTGCTATATCTGAAACTAAATTGCTCAGGGTGGTTTTTAAAATTAGATACCACATTTGCCGGAATGATAGCAACTGGAGTCAACTCAAACATCTCAAAGAGGTTTTGTATCATGTCAGGAATTCAGTATTAGTGGACAAGTACAGTTTTGCTTCAAAAATACAAATTAAACATGAAAAGTTGTTAAAGTACATGATGACCTGACAACTGGAACACAGAGCGATTACTCATTGATATTTTACACTCTTGAAAATGATGTTCTCTTGAATTGTATCATTATATCTATTCTTACTGCGGCATTGGCAATGGTAATTATCCAAAAATTGTGAAGTCTTTTTTAGCTGCTACGCCATCTCTTGAAACATGTTAAAATTAATTTATGTAGTTTTAAGATAGACACTTTTTAGCATGCAATTAAGGTCAGCCTACATTTTAATTACTTTTCAACTCATTCAAAAATGAATAATTAAGCAAAGACCAGTTCATTTAATACTCCAAAATCACACACAGTATAAAAGCTACGACACAGTTCTTTAAACAATGGTAAAGTAGGCCAACTAACTATTCTCTTTTATTATTTTAAAATATCCTTAAGGTCTCCTACAAAATCCAAGTGGGTGACTATGGCAAACAGATGGTTGAGTCTGGCCTCAGCTAAACACTCTACAGACAACATTATGTGCTTTAGCACTGGCAGTGACCTAATCTGCAGTTTACCTACAGTATGTTCCTCTGATGTCTAATATAGCAGAACATATAATAAGTATGATCATAATTAAAATTGTGTATAACTTGCTTTACTGAATAGTTTATTAGTAGCATCCATCCATCCATCCGTTATCCAGCCCGCTATATCCTAACTACAGGGTCACAGGGGTCTGCTGGAACCAATCCCAGCCAACACAGGACGCAAGCATTAGTAGCAGAGTTGTTAAAATGCTGACTCAGAGTTCTAGAGGTCTTTAGTTTATTTTTCCAAACTGAACACAGTCTATATAGATTTTGCATGCTCTCCCTGTGTCTACATGGCTTTTCTCTGGTTGTTTTCCATAACGTGTTAACTCTAAACTAATATGGCATTGGTGAATGTTAAAGGTTTGTAAGAGAATGTACCTTCTGAAGGACTGCCTTCGCACCCATTTTTAACTTCACCCTTGTGGCCAATGCTAGTAAAGGTAGTGGCATGCATAGATATTACAGTGAAATTGTTTCTTCCTATGTCCAACCCAGATCCAGCTTGTTGGCACTGCTAATGAAAGATATACTATATAATACTGTGATGGAAAACCCTGGGCAGGGCGCCAGCCCACCACAATATATATATATATATATATATATATATATATATATATATATATATATATATATATTGTATAAAAGTGTCAGTATATTATATATTACAGATATATTGTCATTATATAAGAAACAAGATTAAATGCCAGTGGGAGACATATTTTTAAGCGGTGTCATAGTAATGGGACACCTAGTTATCTCCAGTAATTCCCACCAACACAGAGAGGAGTATATCAGGTGATACTGATTGTCCAATTTCACAGGAACTCACAGATTTATCGGTGTTTACATTTCCATACTACTTTATTCATTTTAATATGATGACCACATAAATGTTGTTAAATTTTGTTCTTTTACAAACTTACAAACAATGATAATCAAAACCATCTAGATTAAATAATTATATATCTGTGACTTTGTTCTCAATACAACTTCTTTGTGTAACATTATATCCCTAAATCTTATCATAGTGATGTGTAATACATAAGAACATAATGAAATGATTTTGCTAATCCTATGTGGAGTTTGTTTTAAAAATCATTTGGCTTGCTAGACTAAACCCAAATGAGTAAAGATACAGTGATTTGACAAGCCGAAATAGGTTTTTAGATTACAAAAAAAAATGGATGACTTATATATATTTCCCTCAATCGGTGCTCTTTTATCATAATGTCTGTTGTCTTTCCAAAGCAGCTTTGTAACTCATGTGTATATAGATTCTGTGGTCATAAAAATACTGAAAATAAATGTATTTAAGGTAGTCATTTTTAATTATTAAGCATCTAGTGCAGAGGGCACACAATTCTCTACAAAACAACATAAAGTAGAACACATTGAAATGCAGAAAAAATTAAGTCATCTTTAAAGACAGCTAAGCTACAAGTTAAGTGTTTCAGTGTGATAGCTAACAATAAAAAGAGTAACTTTAAGGATATAGACCTAGTAACAACTCTTTAGTTTTAGCTATTAAAAACAAATCCATAAATGTACAGTACATATAGGCAAGATGAACCTAAATATACTGCTTTGAATCACAAAGTTGTCAATAAACATTGGGTGTCAAGAGTCTACTAGGTGAATCTAGCCTTTTTAGCTGCAAGTTCTGATCCCCATAGTCCACTTCTGAGACAAAAACCTTTTTAATTGACATTGTTGCAAAGGTGCATTGTCTCTATGGACTTCCCTGTCCAGAGATCATTTTTGATAACTTTCAGTTTAGGATAGTTTTGTTCCCCTTAGGTTACAGTGACAGTCATTGTTAGTAAAATCCCATGGGCCACTACAGTGGTTGGAAAGATCCTTGAATGGATTCTAAAAACTGAAGGAGTGTGACTGCTTCCCAAGGAATTATTTATCACATAATTCTGGGTTTGTTAAGAGCATCAAGCTTATTGATATTGCGGGAGTCTTCTTCTATCAGTGTGCTGCTTGGTGTCCTGTAACTTTGCAACATGTCATTATGCTTCAGAATTTTAGCACTTTAAGAGGACCACAAACTTTTCTGTAAATCCACACATTTGCTGGGACTGCTTCTAGGTGACATGACCAATGCAACCTATGCTAACCTCCTCAATACTGCTGTTCATTTCAAACATGCTAGGGAGTTTACCTGGGTTTCTTTGATTTATTGGATTTCTGGATTTTTATCCTTATTTGCTCTGTTTCTGACCATGTTTCTGGATACTGTATTCGGACTTTTTTATTTTATAATGATCTGTTCATTCCCTTATTACTAGCCGGGATTTAATTGTGATATCCCCCTCTAGTGGGCATTTTTGGAAGTGCTTTTGGAACTTATTGGGATTTATGTGCTTAGGGACTACTAGTTTATAACACCACAATGACATTTTGGCTCTTCTTTGTGTGCTACCATTTTGGGTAGCAGTTGCTATGACGCAGGTCCCGGGTTGGTACACCACACTATCCAGAGGTCACTTCACGTGACGTCACTAGTGCAATACTGTATAAGTATCACATCAGACTCTTTGTCCCATGAGTGTAGATACATCTCAAACCCTTTACACAGCATGTACTTTCTACAGAACCTTCAATTTAAGAATACAACCCCTGTTCCCTGGCTTAGTTGCGTGTTAGAACTGATTACCTAGTTTTTCCGCATGCTGCTCACTTCTCTACAGCAGTACACCCATATAGGCAAAACATGGAGTGACCTACTGCTACTAGTTTACTCTAAGGGATACTCAGACCTGAATAATACAACTACCCATTTTTTCTCATCTTCTTATCTAATTCAGTGTGGCAGTGAACTTCACCATAGACACCTGTAACTAGCAAACTGTTTGAACTATTGACCTGAAATTTGGTACACATATACTATATGATGTCTACTATCCGCTTTCAGGGTTATGATTGACCTCCAAGGTTATTCCTCATTTTATTTTTATTTTATTTTATTGTAGAATCAACTCTCGGCAGCGGCCAACATTCTCATCCCTACCACCTTCGCTGTCACTTCCTCTACCTCTTCATATCTTAAATCATTCTTGAGGCAGATTGAAGACTTAAGTGCCAGCTTAAGTGAAAAATTAAAGAAAAACCTACTAAGTAATTGCAACACAAACACTGACTTACTCAGTTTTAATGCAAAAAGATACCGACGAAAGAAGAGAAGAAGCGGGCCGCTAGAGTGGAGAAAAGAAGAGCTGCTCAGGAAGCGGCAAGCTCATCAACCTCTGAGCAAATGAACGCTAAACGTACAGAGAAAAGAGTATGAAAACTATGAATGTTCAAGTCAAGTGTATTCACTGCACGTTACCGTGGAGTGTGCTGTTACTGGTGCTTTAATAAAAGGTGATGGCATGACAATAATTTCCTAGGATTAATTGGACTCTGTGATCCTGTGTTGGAATAATCTGGATCAGAAAATAAATTAAGTCATGATTGTATAAAGAGATATCTATACTAATAAAAGGCAAAGCCCTCACTGACTCACTGCTGACTGACTGACTGACTCATCACTAATTCTCCAACTTCCCGTGTAGGTGGAAGGCTGAAATTTGGCAGGCTCATTCCTTACAGCTTACTTACAAAAGTTAGGCAGGTTTCATTTCGAAATTCAAAGCGTAACAGTCATAACTGGAACCTCTTTTTTGTCCATATACTGTAATGGACTGCAGCTCGCTGGCTGTGGGAGGCGGAGTTGCGTATCGCGTCATCACGCCTCCCACGTAATCACGTGAACTGACTGTGAACGCAGTATGTACACAATTGAGAAGGCAGCGAAACAATAAGAAGCGAAGCACGGTGTAAACCGTAAGTTTAAATTAAGTTTATAGAAACGCTCCCGCTGCCGTTTGCAATACCATATTCACGAGATACAAGTTTAATGAGAACACATGAGGTATAAACGAGATTTGGATCACTTTGTAACGGAGTTAAAATTGCTGTAGCGAGAAACTTTGAAGTGCCGGGTCTTAGCTAACATTAAATAAAGCCGTGGACATCGCAGAATCACACAAGAGAGCGGCTCACGTGAACTGACTGAACGCAGCAGGAGTGATCACTTCGCTACTGCTGAAACAAAGCACGGTGTAAACTGTAAGTTTAAATTAAGTTTATAGAAACGCTCCCGCTGCCGTTTGCAATACCATATTCGCGAGATACAAGTTTAATGAGAAGACACGACATATAAACGAAACTTTGCATGACTTTGTAACGGAGTTAAAATTGCTGTAGTGAGAAACTTTTAAGTTCCGGGTCTTAGCTAACATTAAATAAAGCCGTGGACATTGCAACATCATACAAGAGAGCGGCTCACGTGAACTGACTGAACGCAGCACGTCGGAAACAAAGCACCGTGTAAACCTAAAGTTTAAATTAAGTTCATAGACCTACAAAAGGTTGCCATTGATTTGAGGCAAGATTGTTTTTCTCCTGTACAACTATACGTTGCATTCTTAAGAGTGTGCTTGAACTGACAACGTGGTATACAAAGAGAACTATAACAATCGTAATATGTATATATATATATATCTATACTAATAAAAGGCAAAGCCCTCACTGACTCACTCACTCACTCACTCACTCACTCACTCACTCACTCACTCACTCACTCACTCACTGACTGACTGACTCACTCATCACTAATTCTCCAACTTCCCGTGTAGGTGGAAGGCTGAAATTTGGCAGGCTCATTCCTTACAGCTTACTTACAAAAGTTAGGCAGGTTTCATTTCGAAATTCAAAGCGTAATGGTCATAACTGGAACATATTTTTTGTCCATACACTGTAATGGAGGAGGCGGAGTCACGTATCGCGTCATCACGCCTCCTACGTAATCACGTGAACTAAAAACAAGGAAGACATTTACAGCACGAGTCACACGCGGGAAAAAACGTTCATTACACAATTGACAAGGCAGCGAAACAATAAGAAGCAAGTGAGTGACGCATACAAGCATCTTCATAAGACACGAGGTATAAAAAAGCACGGTGTAAACCGTAAGTCTAAATTAACTTTATAGAAACGCTCCCGCTGCCGTTTGCAATACCATATTCGCGAGATACAAGTTTAATGAGAAGACACGAGGTATAAAAAAGCACGGTGTAAAGCGTAACCTTAAATTAACTTTATACAAACGCTTCCGCTGCCGTTTGCAATGCCATATTCGCGAGATACAAGTTTAATGAGAAGACACGAGGTATAAACGAGAGTTTGCATCACTTTGTAACAGAGTTAAAATTGCTGTAGCGAGAAACTTTTAACTGCCGGGTCTTAGCTAACATTAAATAAACCCGTGGACATCGCAACATCACACAAGAGAGCGGCTCACGTGAAGTGACTGAACGCAGCAGGAGTGATCACTTCCATAAATCAAACCTGTTCAAAAAACACATTACACAATTGATAAGGTAGGAAAAGAATATGAAACAAAGCACGGTATAAACCGTAACTTTAAATTAAGTTTATAGAAACGCTGCCGTTTGCAATACCATATTCGCCCCTGCAAAGCGCGGTGATTTTGCTATATATATTAAACTATTTCAACCATTGTATGATCTGCTTCTCGCAACTGAAAGAGGGCACCGCGGCAGAAGTTAGCCGACTTGCTCACCAACCACAAGCGTTACCTGGTAGGTAACCACTCATACAATCAGATTGTGAATCAGACTACGAATGCCTGCAATGTAATTTCCCCGATCTACATGCAGTCAAATGAACGAACCACACGCCGTGGCACAACGTTAGGGGCTTCGCCTCTACGTCCGAGGATCGATTCCTGTAAGGGAGTGCAGTGACTGTGTACTCCTGATGAGCCCACAATTACGACGAAACACGTGTCGCATACTATGCATCTTCAAAGCACGGTGTAAACAGTAAGTTTAAATTGAGTTTATAGAAACGCTCCCGCTGCCGTTTGCAATACCATATTAGATGACTTTGTAACGGAGTTAAAATTGCTGGAGCGATAATCATGTCGCGTGTTCTTGGGTAGGTACACCAAAAAATGTATACATTTATGCATGTAATGGGCAAACAAAAAATGTACTATACCCGAAAGCACTACAGTAGTACTCAATGTATCTTTACTTCTTAAATGTTAATGTTTTACTGTTTAATAATTTATACGCTTCTTATATGTTATTCAGATTCTTTTATCAAAATACCAGTAACAGCGCACGCACGATAACGTGGAGTGAATACACTTGACATGACCATTCATAGTATTTATCCCCTTTCACTGTACGTTTACCATTCGTTTGCTCAGAGGTTGATGCGCTTGCTCTTCACCCTAGCGTCCCGCTGCTTTCTTCTTTCGTCGGCATCTTTTCCCGTTAAAACTGATTTTTTTTAAAACTTTGTATGTTTTCTTTAATTTTTCAGTTAAGCTGGCACTTAAGTCTTCAATCTGCCTCAAGAATAATTAGCGAAGGTGGTAGACAATGAAAACGTCAGCCGTACGCATCCGCCACGCACGCACTGGTGCGCGCAGCTGTGAGTTGATTCTACAATAAAATAAAATAAAGATAAAAAGAGTAATAACTTGCAGCACCGCTATTCAATTACACTTGCCTAACGCCTCTCCTAAGGGGAAATACTGTGGGATCTGGGCATCCGTCAAAGCAGCAATCACAAGCCCGATTAGAAAGCAGGAAGCTGTGATTTGTCCTCTCCCTCCCATGTAACAATCACAGCCCGTGTTGCAACGCACTATGTATGTATGTATGTATATGTATATATGTGTATGTGTGTATATATATATATATATATATATATATATATATATGTTCATATGTGTGGGAAAGCGAATAGTAGACTTGACGTAGTATATGTGTACCAAATTTCAAGTCAATAGGTGAAACGGTTTGCGAGCTACAGCTGATTTAAAATCCTGGACAGACAAACGAATAGCCACGGTAGCGTATTATAGAAGAACATTTTACTGTTTAATAATTTATATTTATATGCAATGTGCTTCTTTTATATTACTTCATATTCTCATATGATAATGATGTTAATGTTGTTTATATTGATTTCTATGTTATTGTAAGTGCTCTTTATTTGTGGAAAAATAAATTTGGCAATTAAACTTATTTTATACATACATTTTATGTTTTTCTCTTGCACTCAGTGAGCGAATCCACTGGGTAATCAGCTATATATATATATATATATATATATATATATATATATATATATATATATATATATATATATATATATATATATATATAATATACATAGATAGATATATGTGTATGTATGTAGATATACAAATATGTATATGTATATATATGTATATATGTGTATATATATGAACATATACAAATATGTATATGTATATATATGTATATATGTGTATATATATGTAGATATACAAATATGTATATATATGTAGATATACAAATATGTATATATATGTAGATATACAAATATGTCTATATATGTGTCTGTATGTGTCTATATATATGTATATATATATATATGTATATATATATATATATATGTATATATATATATATATATATATATATATATATATATATATATATATATATATATATATATATGTATGTGTGTGTGTGTGTATGTATGTATGTGTGTATATGTATGTGTATATATATATGTTGATATATGTTTATATATGTGGATGTGTATATGTATGTATAAATGTATATATGTATATATGTTTATGTATATATATATATGTTTACATAACCTCTTTAAACACACTTCTTCTCCGCTGTGAAGCGCGGGTATTTTGCTAGTCTATACTAATAAAAGGCAAAGCCCTCACTGACTCACTCACTCACTCACTGACTGACTGACTGACTGACTGACTCACTCATCACTAATTGTCCAACTTCCCGTGTAGGTGGAAGGCTGAAATTTGGCAGGCTCATTCCTTACAGCTTACTTACAAAAGTTAGGCAGGTTTCATTTCGAAATTCTACGCGTAATGGTCATAACTGGAACCTGTTTTTTGTCCATATACTCTAATGGAGGAGGCGGAGTCACGTATCGCGTCATCACGCCTCCTACGTAATCACGTGAACTGAAAACAAGGAAGAGATTTACAGCACAAGTCAAACGTGGGAACGAAGGTAAATGACGTTAATTGTTGAGTGTCTTTTAATACTATGTAAGCATACATATTAACCCTTTAACCGCCAACTCCCTAAATATTCCCCAAGCCAGGCGAAATCTGAACAATTTTTGTTTTTTTACTTTTTTACATTTTTTTTACATTTTTTACATTTATTCAAGCAGTATTGACCACTAAATGTTGTGCAAGTTGCCAGTGTATACACGAAATCTATAAATGTAACCTGAATTCTCAGCTAAGCAAAACATCTTGATACCAAACCGTGCCCTTTTCAATGGTAGATACTGTCGAAACTGTAAGCGGCCCTTCCACGACAATAAACTTTCATCAACTGCAACTGACGGTCCTGGCATGTAGGGCAACTGAAATGCTTCAAATAAATGATCAATCAAAGGACGTAGCTTGAACAAGCGGTCGCGGTTTGGATCTTTCTTATCTGGCTCGTTTCTGTTGTCATTCAAATGAAAGAATTTCAGCAGCAAAGAGAATCAGTTACGTGTCATGACAGCTGCAAAAATATGTGTTGCATACATAGGATCTGTAGACCAGTACATCTCAATATCTGGTTTTCTGATTATTCCCATCAACATCAAAATCCCAATGAATTTTTTCATTTCGTTTTCATCAGTGTCAAACCAAGCACGAACACAGGAATGTGGAGGTAAATTGGGATTTTTCTCAATAAACTGTGCTGCATACAGATTTGTCTGATGAACAAAATGTCTAATCAAATCAGGTGACACAAACAGCTCATAAAATTGCTCAGCAGTGTAATTGTTTACATCAACAATAAAGCCACACGTTCCCTCAAACGAATGCAGAAAAGGTAGTTCACCTCGGGCAGCAGCCCAGCTGAGATGCTGGGGATACACCCACTCAGCGCCGTCATCCGATGCGTCTTCATTCACAATATCATGCAGCGCACGTTGCTGCTCATCACTGTCACTAAAATCTTCTTCAGAACTGCTACAATCATGATCAGAACTGTCCAAAATCGCCTGCAAAGCCTCACTTGAAGTCAGTTTACGTTTCGCCATATTCACAGCTGTTACATGCGAATCACGTCACATGACCGGCCAAAACAACCACAGACTTGTCGAAATACAACGTAGTAATAATACCCACGCCAAACCGTCAGTTATACTACTTGCCAGGCATTCATATAACCACAGGCAAATGTGCCGGATAATTCCGGCAGTAAGGCGTTAGCATTAAAACAGCGGTGCCGGATATATCCGGCAGAGGGCGGTGAAGGGGTTAACACATGTGCAATTAAACGTGTGCATTTACGGGGTGATTTCTCAGGCTTAAAAGCTCGCCTTTTATTAAAAAGGTAAATGCAAACTGTTTTCATTCTGAAGGGCACAAACCACGTTGGATTTCAGCCGTTAAACGCGCAAAAATGTCGGTACACCAGATAAATAAGCACAACATATTATCAGTTGTATTGTATGCTTACAATACATATAGAAATGTGTTAATCGTTAACTAATAGTATGGGATGGTGTTTTTCAACTCGCGCCTTGATTTAAACGATTCCATGTCTTGGTAGGTTTGCGTAGCTTATTGTCAATATCTTTACACCTGTTTTTAAGACTTATTGACTGAAATGGGCTTTCACGAAAAAAGTTAGGGCTTTGCTACAGGATACACCCTCCACAAGTTAAGGAAGTAAAAATAAAGGTATATATTTCTGTTTTATTTAAACCTTTTAAGTTCGTATGCATAGCCCCATTTGGCTGTTTTAGTTTTTTTTTTTCTTTCTTTAGTAATATTTAATCTCCTTAAAGAAAAACAACATATGCATTTTACTTTTTTTGTATCTCTTTAGTAATATTTTAGTGTAAAAGGATAACCAGTATTTAAACCTTTTATGTTACTTTATAAAGTTATTTTACACAATGTTGAAAAATTAATAAGAAAGCTACATATTTTGGCAGCTGTTGCTTTCATTTTCAATGAAATGAAAAAAGCTCTCCAAGAGAAAACCTCAATGAAGAAGAAACAGTTTGCACTATCTAAAAAGGAGAAACCCTCATTTATAAAGGTTTGCTACAGATGACTTAACTGAAAATAAATGAATAGTTCCTATGTGTATAATACATATTTATCTATTTGACTTATGCCTTTATTCCAGCAACTTGCAACATCTGAGGTACAATTTGTTACATTACTTTTGTTTTTTGCAGCACAGGCAGGTGAAGTGACTTCCTCAGGGTCACACAGTGGTGTCAGTACCAGGATTTGAACTGACAAGCTCCGGGTTTGCTGAAATATTACTGAAGAAAGAAAATAAATGAAAACGGGCAAATGGGGCTATGCATACAAATGTCCATCCATCCATTATTCAACCCGCTATATCCTAAATACAGGAGCCAATCCCTGCCAACACAGGGCACAAGAAAGGAAACAAACCCCGGGCAAGGTGCCAGCCCACCGCAGGGCGCACACACCCAAACACACCCACACACCACAGACAATTTAGAATCGCCAATGCACCTAACCTACATGTCTTTGGACTGTGGGAGGAAACCGGAGTACCCAGAGGAAACCCAGACAGACACGGGGAGAACATTCAAACTCCACGCAGGGCAGCGAACCTGGGTCTCCTAACTGGCACCTTTCACTGCGCCACCATACCACCCACATACAAACTAAAAAGGTTTAAATAAAACAGAAATATATACCTTTATTTTTACTTCCTTAACTTGTGGAGGGTGTATCCTGTAGCAAAGCCCTAACTTTTTTCGTGAAAGCCCCTTTCAGTCAATAAGCCTTAAAAACAGGTGTAAAGCTAAACTTGCAGCACCGCTATTTAATTACACTTGCCTAACGCCTCTCCTAAGGGGAGATACTGTGGGATCTGGGCATCCGTCAAAGCACCAATCACAGGCCCGATTAGAAAGCGGGAAGCTGTGATTTGTCGTCTCCCTCCTATGTAACAATCACAGCCCGTGTTACAACGCACTATGTATGTATGTGTATATTTATATATGTATATGTGTGTGTGTATGTATGTGTGTATATGTATGTGTATATATATATATGGATGTGTATATGTATATATATATATATATATATATATATGTATATGTAGATATGTGTATATGTAGATATGTATATATATGTATATGTATATATATGTTTACATAACCTCTTTAACACACTACTTCTCCGCTGCGAAGCGCGGGTATTTTGCTAGTATCATATATTAGTAGCTAAGGCACTGATAGTTAAACCATAAAGGAGCCATTTTGAATCATGTGTCTTCTTACTAAGGTTCTCTTATTTACTTATTTAACCTTTTGGAAGAAATAAAAGCAGGAAATTATACTTCATCTTAAACTTTTGAGGTAAGGTAGCTATTGAAAGTAAGGAAGGTAGAGGTTTTGAAGGAAGGTAGCTATACTCACTAATCAAGGCACTGGAGAGTTGGCTACATGTTGCATATTGATTATAATATGCAGTAAGAAATTCCCTGTACTTGTGACATTCCTCACTCTATAAACCTATAAACGTTTAACAGATGTTCTGAATGGTGTTCCAGACAGAAAGGACTACATATAATTGTATTTGTTAGTTTGTCAAATAAATGCCAATAATCCTTACAAACTACTTTCATAAAACACTTATTTTCTCCTACATTAGTGTGGACTCTGTTTGTCTGCATGATGTTTGAATGATCTAAAAAACATTCTGCTTGTCCAAAAGGATATTCACTTTTACATCTTTCCGACCAGTGTACATAAATTATTACAAGAATGACAAAAGTGCCTAGGACAAAATAAATAATCAGTACATGCAAGGGATGGGATAAGCCGAAATGTAGTCAACTGACAGGCAGTGCTGTCAGCACCAGAGAAACAAACAAAATAAAATGCCAAGAGTAAAATAATTAACCATAATCAAAGTCAGAATAAAATATATGAGAAAATCCTTACACTAACTAGATCATTTTCCCCTAATTACTACAGAAAACTTGATGAGATTTTATGAAGAGGCTCTGTGGTCACAAATAGGACACTATTGAGTGTGAAAATACAAGAAAAACAAAAGCAACAGGTGCCAAATTTTGAATATTTGATTCCCAACACTAAGAAAAGGCTCAAAATCACATCAGAGATTTATTGGAACTGACAGCCAAAATAAATATGGCAGCAAGAAGAGCCAGAAACAGAAATTTAGTTCAGTTATTTTGAACACCTTTGTTTCTGACTGGACATTCTGTTAACAAAATATCCCTAACTGTTGTTAAGAAAATTTGTTTCCTATTAACATATGACTCTTGTTAACATTGTCTATTGTGGCTTACATTTTGGCCATTACTGGTTTCTCATCAGCAAGCATTTTTATGGTGAATTAGCTACATTATGATAATTTTTTAGCTCAAGAAGACAAAGTACAAAAACAACTACATAAAAAAATAAAATGAGTACTTACTGTACAAATTATGAAACAAAATGAAAATATGAATGTAGATCGAATGTATGTATTATCCAACAGAGTGTGCATGTGAAATTAACCAGTTAAATTGTGCTTTGTCCTTCAGAGTCATTGTAGCCCTGGTGATAAATGGCACTGAAAATTCTTGAACTTTCACCGCCTTCATTTGGTGATTTAATGAATATCAGTTACTTTTATTCTATCCACCAACTGCATGTGACAGTTACAGAGCAGCTACAAGAGCAGAATGCAAGTTGTAAAACACTCATTATACACCCCTACACCAACAGTTCCATCTCAGAGGAGCATTACAGAATCCCTTCGATTTTGGTTTTCCTGTAGTATAGACTGCTACACATTTCACAAATTTAATCCAAGATGCCACTTAGAAAATCATAGTGACCCTTTATTGTCATAGTGTTTAACCTGATTTTAGAGCAGTCTAGAGGGATTTTGCAGTTAGTTACTGAGTAACTTAAAAAGTATTTTTCACTTGCGTGCAGAAAGACTGAAAATAAATATTTTAAATGATTGCTGATATTGAACATAAAATGCTTTACATTGGCATTGTAGCTTAGCTCAAGTATATCAAAATGACACAAAAATAATTTAAATATCATTTTTTAATAGTCTGTTCTGTAAACACACATGCGAAGAAGTGAGCAGCAGTCAAATTCAAGCTCATCAATGCATTTTTTACATAGGCATACAATTTCCTCTCACAATCCAAAGCCGTACTCTTATGTGAACTGATGTTTCTAAGTTGTGTCATACAATGAGTGTTATTGTTTGTGTGCTTGTGGCTTGTGTATGTGTTTTGTATCTAATGCATACACACTATGTGGCTGTTACTCCTTTGTCTCCTGCAATATACTCTAGCGATCTGTAAGATATGATGCGGTAGGGATTGTAATTGTGACAAAGTTTCCATAGTGAAGGACAGGAAACAGACTGTAGGATTTCCAGGTGACTGACAAACTGGCAGTGCTGTCACTGTCTGTGGGCCACTGTCAATTGTATTCCCCAATATTGTGCATGGAACAGCAGAGCAAGTCACTAAATATATAAATATGGGGAACTTGGGGATGGTGGAAGGCAAGTGTTATGGTTTGGTCCCTGTCCAAAATTTTACTGGTCATTTTAATGCACCTCTTTTGAAACTTATTTGAAACTTTGAAACATTTTGAAACTTGAAACAAAATATTTATAAATGTGCTTTAGGTCCTTTGTATATTTTATTTATTTATTTTTTTTTGTAACTGGCTTTTCCATTTTGTATATCTTAAGTCTTTCATCTTCATTGTCTTTGCGCAACCGTTTAAAAGATCACCACTCTACACTTCCAGGTTACCTGAGATTGAACTGAATTACTTCAATGTGCCGTTTACTTTGCTTTATTTTTGACCTCTTGCTTTGATTTTTTTTCAGCTGCAACTTGTGGTTTCTGATTTAGGCTTTCACAAAGGATTGGACTTTCGCTCAGTTTCTAATTAAGCTTCATCTCCCAATTCCTATTTAAATAGATCTTTGTGCTTGGTCATTTTAAATGTACAACAGCATGACTGAGGTCATTCATACTATTTTTATCTAATACTAGCCACGGTACCTGTCAAAGACAGGTAACAGAATGATTTAAAAAAAGATTCTGTCTCTTACCTTAAGCATCTTTTTCCATATTTGTGTGTACGTGAATGCCTCTTCATTGACACTAACTCGCTTGAGCACGTTCCCATAAATCCTGCTTCTCAGACACTGTCACTATTTTCAAGGCCCCTTTCTCACCTTCTGTTCACTTTTATACTTGCCCTCTTTGAAGGTGACTCTCTCAGCATGCCTCATATGCCTCTACTCCTCCTTGTACATCTCACATTTGCACTTCATCTTTCATTGCGTCACCAAAGCGTGACCAATCACACCAAAGCCAAACTGACCAATCAGATTGAAGACTGGACACACACACCTTAGTGTTTTATTATAGAGTAGATATACGTATGTTTTTATGCTCCCAAGTTTGACAGACAAATTTCTCATTGGGTCTGCACAGCTCTTTACTAAAAAGAAGATCCAGTAATGCAGGGACACCAAGGAGAGTTCTGGCAAGTTGACCCCAAGAGTTCCTTTGCATTTTCCTAACCCTGGAAGTGGTATTGTAGGCTTCTCCTGGAAGCAGCTCCATGTAGGTACTTCAGAGGTCCACTTGACCATACAGTAGTTGAATTTAGAGTTGGGAGGAGAATGCTCAAGTGTTCAGTTTGTGGAAGGGAAAGAGTCCAAAGAAGGAAAAATGGTGGAAGGAGAAGACAGTGGGGAATGTGATAGGTTTATTCTATTTGTTCCCTTATTTTTGTACCTTTTCTTCCAAAGCCCTGTTCCCTCCAGTGTTAATAAATCTGGCTTTGATAGACCCTTTTTTATATTTTAGTTTCCTTGGTGTTCTTTTGGTTCAGAGGACAGTAAGAGCACCCTGTTTTTGGCCAAAGACCGTAGACAGAATGAAGAAGGACAGTTATACACAGATAGCCCAGGTGCTATTTATTTAATATTTGGCCATTCTTTCTGCCATCGTGTGTATTTTTTTACTTCTTAAATATTTGCAAGTTAATTGACTGGTGAGTCAGTATAGGCTCATTACAAGTGATTGTATTTTTTTCCAGTGGACTAATGCCCAGTTCACAGTTGGCTTCTGCCTTGTGCATAATACTCCTTAAAGACTGCATTAGACTACGTAAGTTAAAAAAAATGGTTAATTCAGAATGAATATCTACAAATCAGAAAATATATTTGCTGTTACAAGTAAATCTTGCTCCTACATTCAATTAGAATAAATAAATATTTGAATAACTAAAAGGAATGAGTTTTCATAGTGAGCTACTGATCTGCTGCCAGTAAAGATGTTCATATTAAACTCATACACTATTCGGCAGAGGTACCCCCCACCCTGAATTCATAATTTTTTTTTTTTACATAACTTTTTCTTTTTTTTGCATTCTTCTAAAACACTAAAATTAAACATTATTATTTATTTCCAGCAAGTAATAAATTATAGGGCAGATTTAATCATAAACTGACTTATGGCTCATTCATTTGCCCTCTTGTTCTGTTCAGAAACAGCTGTGCACTTAGCAATTCTAAAGAAACAGGTTTATGCAGAAGCCCTATTGGGCTAAGATTGGGTAATAAAAAAATCACAGAGACTTGAGTTTTTATCATATGATATGAAAAAACAATTGAAACACTCAAAACTTTAATGTGTGCTTATTAAAACAATTTATCCTCTCTTTTCTTCTCATGTCCACTGTATCGAACAAAGTGCTGCTATTTTTCTAGATGATAATAATAATAATAACAGTAATAATGCTAATAATAATGGTAGAATCTTGCTGCATACTGAAGACTATGCCTACATAGCTCATGGAAAGTTCTGAAAAAGTAGCTTACAGTCAAATAGTGCTAAACACTTTGAAATGTTAGATTTTTGCAATAAATGAAATAAGGGACGAAAGACAGAAAGGTCAAAGAAGAGAATGTCTTTATAAAAAGAATTTAGAGAAAAGACAACATACTGGTGCTGTCTTGGCAGGAATGTTTTTTGTAAGTTTACACTTTACTTTGGCAATAGAAGATATTTATTTGCATTTTATTTTTAGTATTATATACTATATAGACTGGCTTTGAGCACAGACATACTATAATTTTACAGAACTGTAAACAAAATAATAATTATTTTTAACCTTTCATCTTCCATTTACAAAATACAGTTAATTGATGATACCTCTATATATAAAATAGAATGTCTCTCTGTAAGTTTCCTATACCATCCTATTGACTGATCTGGACCAAATTTTGCATAGTTGCTCTCTTGGACTATACAGGCAAAACAGTTTACTTTAGAACCCAAAATTTTGACCCTGGGGATGTTAGTGTTTTTTTTTTTTTTCCTGTGTGTGCTATAGTTTGCACACCAGTGCCACCTGCTGTCTCAGAGCAAATGAAACATCTGAACAGACTGACGCCAGACTAGCAGACAAAAATAACTATACCTTTAAATTACTTATCCATGCAATTCCACAGGCTGTATTATTAAAAGGAGTATCATGCACTTTGGAGAGAGAAAGAGGCTTGATTGAGAGTGGAAGTACGACACAAAACAAAGGATAATCAAAGAGGTGTTGTTTCACTTCTGCTTTGTTGGCTTTCTTCATAATTTAAGCACTATGAACTGCTCACCTTTAACTAAGAGAATGAGTCATACAGCATTTATGGTGACAACCCATCAAGGAGTTACCACAATTCTTGAATCTAATCATACCTGAAAAGAACTAATTCTCCTCTCACGAGAGTAGAGACAGCTAGCAATAACAATTGGGTCACCATTTTAAAAATATATAAGCCTTTGCTTTCTTTCCTTAACCCGCTCTATGAATATGCCTGGGCAATGTCGGGTATTTCAGTTTGTTTAATAAATACAGTACATTACAAATGAGCTCTCTTTTGGTACACCAATTTAGTAAGTGGCAGAACCCCACATTTGTCTTTAGAACAGCTTAAATTTTTCAATGCATGATTTCAACATGGTGCTACAAATATTCGTTAGGGATATTGGTCTATACTGACTTGATAGCATCACACAGTTCCTGAAGAGATCTGTCATTTTGTGGAACCAACCTTAAGAAAATATGTTCATTGTGGCTGTTCTGCTGGATGTGTCCATTTGAAAAAGGGTAGAATATGGTGCTGCAGCATTCAAATGACACTAAAATTACTTTAACAAGCCAAGTAAACATTCCCTTTATTATTAATCAAGGGCCACCATCCTGTACCATTGACACTATATAGGAAGGATCCATGAATTACTGCTATTTAAGACAAATTCAGAAAAACTTGAGTTTCATCAGATCAAGACAGACCAAACAGTATTTTTTCAAATTTCGGTTTCTCTGGTTTTGGTAATTACATGTTATTTCTTGTTCATTGCTTATAAGTGTGGAATATGGCATGGTCTTCTGCTACTATAGTCCATCCACTGTTTATTTAGAGATGTCCTTATGTACACAACTGTTGTAAAGAGCTGATATTTGAATATTTATGTAATTTCTGTTAGATTGAATGAGTCTAGCTACTCTCCCATCACTCTATATTGTTTTATTTTCACTTATTTATTTACCTATTTGTTTTGTTTACCAGCGCTGCTGCCTCGCAGTTAGGAGACCCGGGTTCGCTTCCCAGGTCCACCCTGCATGGAGTTTGCATGTTCTCCCCATGTCTGCGTGGGTTTCCTCCAGGTTCTCCGGTTTCCTCCCACAGTCCAAAGACATGCAGGTTAGGTGCATTGCCGATCCTAAATTGTCCCTAGTGTGTGCTCTGGTGTGTGTGTGTGTGTCCTGCAGTGGGCTAGCCCCTTGCCCGGGGTTTGTTTCCTGCCTTGCGCCCTGTGTTGGCTGGGATTGGCTCCAGCAGATCCCCATGACCCTGTAGTTAGGATATAGTGGGTTGGATAATGGATGGATGGATGGTTTTGTTTCCCACAATTCACACTAGATTCTAGGACTTACAAAATGGCACCATGACTAGCACCATCCATCCATCCATCCATCCATTTTCCAATAATATGGTCCATGTCTGCAAGATGACACGTTTGGATGAACAACAACCAAACCTGTTCATTGCGTCTCTAAGCCATATATATGTAGTTCAGTCAACATTAGACACCCTCATCTGGATGAGCCAGCCTTAATGTTAGTCGAACTATGTAGTCCCCCTTCTTTGATTTGTGGTCATTACAATAGTTGACATATGTTTTACAATACGAGTCTCCTTTTAAAATATCACTGTTGCACAATATCTCCCATATTTTAGAATCCATTTACAGATGTGAATATGACATTAAAATTTTTGGCACTCTTGTCTGCCATGTAATGTAATATTATTGCAAGGAATAAAAGGACTGAAGGAGAGAGAAAGGCCTTTTGAAAGTTGAATCGATATTGATTCATATTTACATTAAGAAACTTTTGAAATAAGTGGTAGAGCAGCTGTTAGTTTAATGAACAAATCCTCCACACTGCACGCAGCAGGTCGTGACTAAGTTTTGAATTCTTCAATCAGCGTGATCTGATTGCAATGACCGGAATGAACCATGTGGACAGGCAATGACATTGCAGGGTTAATGATGTTATTGATTGCATATCGCCTTGGGGTCCTCCATGACAGCTGTCTGAGCTTGAATTCTCACACCTCAGCTACAGTTAAAAGTTAATTTTCTCATTTATATCATATCTCCGGAGCCTCTCATTCTTGGGTGTAGAAGTACTTTTTCATACCTTTTTGTCAATCGGTTAGCTGCAATTCTCTCCTCTGTGCTCATTCTGGCCCTGCAAGTTATGCACCAGACTTGTATTTCATGAGCTGACCTGGCTACATTGACTTGTTGCTCATTTTAGAAATCCTCTTTATCTTATTTTAAGTTCTGAAAACTCCAACTCAGGGCAAAAATAATACCTGAGTAAACTGTTTGTACCCAATAAAATACCTAAAGCTGGCCTTCTCATTATTTTAAATAATAAATTCCATTCCTTGGCAATCTCACAGTTTGCTAATTTTCAGATTTTCCTTTAATGTGTTTCCACAATATTTTAAGCAGTTTCCATGCACTTTCTTTTTATTTTGTCTGTTCAATAAATGCACTGAAGATGTACTATAATGTGCCTGAACCAAAGAAAGGCATAAAGTAAAATAAAGTCATATGAAAAAGTTTGGGAACCCCTCTTAATTCTTTGGATTTTTGTTTATCAATAGCTGAGCTTTCAAAGTAGCAACTTTGTTTTAATATATGACATGCCTTATGGAAACTGTAGTATTTCAGCAGTGATATTAAGTTTATTGGATTAACAGAAAATATGCAATACGCATCATACGAAAATTAGACAGGTGCATAAATTTGGGCACCCCAACAGAGATGTTACATCAATACTTAGTTGAGCCTCCTTTTGCAAATATAACAGCCTCTAGACACCTCCTATAGCCTTTGATGAGTGTCTGGATTCTGGATGGAGGTATTGTTGACCATTCTTCCATACAAAATCTCTCCAGTTCAGTTAAATTTGATGGCTGCCGAGCATGGACAGCCTGCTTCAAATCATCCCATAGATTTTCAATGATATTCAAGTCAGGGGACTGTGATGGCCACTCCAGAACATTGTACTTCTCCCTCTGCATGAATGCCTTTGTAGATTCCGAACTGTGTTTTGGGTCATTGTCTTGTTGGAATATCCAACCCCTGCGTAACTTCAACTTTGTGACTGATGCTTGAATATTATCCTGAAGAATTTGTTGATATTGGGTTGAATTCATCCGCCCCTCAACTTTAACAAGGGCCCCAGTCCCTGAACTAGCCACACAGCCCCACAGCATGATGGAACCTCCACCAAATTTGACAGTAGGTAGCAGGTGTTTTTCTTGGAATGCGGTGTTCTTCTTCCACCATGCAAAGCGCTTTTTGTTATGACCAGCTAACTAAATTTGTGTCTGATCAGTCCAAAGCACTTTGTTCCATAATGAATCTGGCTTGTCTAAATGAGCATTTGCATACAACAAGTGACTC
The DNA here is from genome assembly GCF_900747795.2 of Erpetoichthys calabaricus. Taxonomy (NCBI): domain Eukaryota; kingdom Metazoa; phylum Chordata; class Cladistia; order Polypteriformes; family Polypteridae; genus Erpetoichthys; species Erpetoichthys calabaricus. The sequence goes on along the minus strand of NC_041397.2, from coordinate 230,327,391 downwards.
TGTTTGTGGTGAGAGTGCAGAAAGGACTTCTTTCTCATCACCCTGCCATACAGATGTTCTTTGTGCAAATTGCGCTGAATTGTAGAACAATGTACAGATACACCATCTGCAGCCAGATGTTCTTGCAGGTCTTTGGAGGTGATCTGTGGGTTATCTGTAACCATTCTCACAATCCTGCACATATGCCGCTCTTGTATTTTTCTTGGCCTGCCAGACCTGGGTTTAACAGCAACTGTGCCTATGGCCTTCCATTTCCTGATTACATTCCTTACAGTTGAAACTGACAGTTTAAACCTCTGAGATAACTTTTTGTAGCCTTCCCCTAAACCATGATACTGAACAATCTTTGTTTTCAGATCTTTTGAGAGTTGCTTTGAGGATCCCATTCCGTCACTCTTCAGAGGAGAGTCAAAGGGAACCACAACTTGCAATTGATCACTTTAAATACCTTTTCTCATGATTGGACACGCCTGTCTATGAGGTTCAAGGCTTAACAAGCTAATCCAACCAATTTGGTGTTGTAAGTAATCAGTACTGAGCCGTTACATGCATTCAAATCAGCACAATTACAAGGAGACCCACATTTTTGCACAGCCAGTTTTTCACATTTGATTTAATTTCATACAACTAAATACTGCTTCACTAAAAATCTTTGTTCGGAAAACACCCCAGTACTCAGATGTTCCTAGAAAATGAAAGACATACCACTGTTAACTTTTTTGTTGAAAGTAGAGTCAATTATTATGCAGGCTGAGAGGGGTGCCCAAACTTTTTCATATGACTGTAACATTCTTAAAGCTACTTATCCATTGAGGAGCCAACATTTATTCTTACAGCATTTGGTACAAGGCAGAAACCAATACTTGACAGGACACTCACTCATTCACTCAAGTGCACAGCCACACTCACTTAGTGCCAATTTGGTATTATGAATTAACATATCACACAGACCTTTGGAATATGGAAGGGAAGCTAGAGTGCTTAAAGAAAAACCTACACAACAACTTGAAGGATAGGCAAGCTCCTTACATATGGCAAGTAGGCACTGGATCCATGAGGCAGTAGTGCTTTCTGCTGTGCTACAGTGCCACCTTATTACAATACAACACTCCTTTATTAACTGCTTGAAGCATGTTATGTCAAAATATACAATGATTCAAAATACTTCAGATGGGACCAGCACTTTTACAAACTCCATTTTTCTATTTTCTAAACACATTTGTTTTCATCATAGTGTCAATAGGACATGGAATCTAACATGACAGCACATGCAGCAAGATAGACTATATTCATGGATGCACACTCTCATAAAATGCCAGCTTACAGTCAACAATCAGCCTAAGACTTATTTCTTTGAGATACAAAATGAAACTAAATTTTCCAGAGAAATGCAGCCTAGACACAGGAGAGCATGCAAATTCCCCATAGACTGGTAATCCAAGTCCTTGCAGCTACTGAAGCAGGAGTGCTACCCATTAATAAATGTGCCAGCAAATAATCAGTAAGAAACAGTTAAGAAACCTTAACTGAGCTTCTCGCCTTATCCCGGGTTTGTGTGTGCATGTAAATACACACATTAGGAGCTTTCCCACCACCAGGGACCAGAGATTTTTTTAAAACTTTTTTAGGCCATTTGTAGTTCCTGGTACTTTTTTTATCTCCTACTCCAAGGCATTTACTTTTTCGTTAAACCAGGAAATATTGTGGGTAAAGTTTGGGCAATGAATTATAGTGATTGGATGACCACAAGCACTGGTGCTATTTTACAAATCTGTCAGTAGTTTGAACATATGGGATAGTTATGGGGGATGATGGAACACTGCACTTTGCATTGCATCACTCTTTACAGACTGCTACCTGGTGCGCTGCGCCGTGTACCACACAGAAAGCAATAATCAGCTCTATAAAACTGTAATGGCTTTGATGCAAGAAAGTTGAGGGTTCCCCCGTGAACTCCCAGTTGCGCTGCACTTCACACCACATTTACTGATTTGGCTGATAACTTTATCCAAGGCAACTTAAAACATTTATGGCACAATTGGTTACATTTCTTTTGGTTTTACAATTAGAGCACAGGCAGGCCAAGTGACTTGCTCATGGTCACACAGTGTCAGTAGCAGGATCTGAACCCAAAACCTCAGGGTTTGAAGTCCAAAGCCTTAACCAGTACACCACATCTCTTTTCATAGCTTGCTCTCTGTTGTGCCGCAACATACGCCATATAGAAGCAATAAGTTCCCTCATGAAGTTCAAAATGCATTGAAGCAATAGGTTACCGTGAACTCCCGAAAGCACCTCACTTTGCACCACATCACTCTTCTTTGCATGTCGCATACTGCATAAAGTTACAGTTCTTGTTGCACAGCTTGAACACAACACATGAAAGTGGACACAGATCACACTAGGCCCAAGGTCTACATCATACATTGGTTCCTTAAAACAAAGTTCCTGGGGTGGGAAAGTGCCTATTGAGGCATTCAACAAAGGCCACAGGAACCAATATTTTGGTATGGGGTGCTGCCGATTACAAGGACTATACAGTATGCATACATAATCCACATAGGCCTACATGAAATACATGCATTACATACAGTACATGTCTAGCCCAACTGCAGCAGCAGCCATTATGAACTCCAGTTATCTATTAAATAACTAACTTTATCTAATAAAGCAAAGCACTAATCATTGTGGTCCCATAGAGATTACATCTATATACACATAAACTGTTTCCTTGAAAGACCAGAAATTGTATTAAACAAATATACAGTGATCAACCACAACATTAAAACCACTACAGGTGATGTAAATAACATTAATAAACTTATTACAATGGCATCTGTCAAGAGGTGGGATATATTAGTCAGCAAGTGACAGTTCTTGAAGGTGAGGTGTTGGAAGCTAGAAAAATGGGAAAGTGTAAGGATCTGTGTGACTTTAACAAGAGCCACATTATGATAGTTAGATGAGTGGGTCAGAGCATATCCAAAACACAGAGTCTTGTGGGGTGTTCCAAGTGTGCAGTGGTTAGTACCTACCAAATGTAGTGCAAGGAAGGGCTTCCAGTGAACTTGCGACAAGGTCATGGGTTCCCAAGGCACTATTGACATGTCGGGGAAGTGAAGTCTAGCCCATCTGGTTTGATCCTACAAAAGAGCTACTGTAGCACAAATTGCTGAAAAACTTAATGCTGGCCATGAGAGAAAGGTGCCAGAACACACAGTACATTGCAGCTTGTTGCTTATGGGGTTGCATTGCCACAGACCTCTCAGAGTGCCCTTGCTGACCCCTGTCCACTGATAAAAGTGCCTACAATGGAACTGGACCATGGAGCAATTGACAAAGTTGGCCTGGTCTGATGAATCATATTTTCTTTTAGATCATGTGGACAGCTGGGTGCATGTGTGTCATTTACCTGGGGAAGAGATGGCAGTAGGATTCACATTGGAAAGAAGGAAAGCCTGCAGAGGCAGTGTAATGCTCTGGGCAATGTCCTACTAGGAAACCTTGGGTCCATGTGGATGTAACTTTGTCATGTACCAACTACCTAGAGATTGTTGTAGAAGACATACACCCCTTCAGGGTAATGGTATTCTGTGATGGCAGTGGCCTCATTCATTAGGACAATGCACTCTACCACACTGCAAAAATTGTTCACGAATAGTTTATAGAACGTGGCAAAGAGTTTAAGGTGTTAACTTGGCCTCCAAATTTGCTAGATCTCAATCCAATTAAGCATCTGTGGGATTTGCTGGGAAAACAAATCCATTCAATGGAGGCCTCACAGCTTAAAGGATCTGCTGCTGATGTGTTGGTGCAAAATACCACAGGACACCTTCAGAGGTCTTCTGGAGTCCATGCCTCGACAAGTCACAGCTGTTTCAGCAGCATGGGGGGTCCCAGACAATATTAGTCAGGTGGTTTTAATGTTGTGGTTTATTGGTGCATATATTGAGAAACAATATGTAGTGTCAAAGCTTAACATGAGACCTGGTAGCCATCAGATTATAGTTATGTATATTAATTACTAAAAACACAGGCAGTCTGATCCTTCAACTGTCAATTCTGAGAGGGAGTGAGGAGCAAGGTTATTATAGTTAATGAAAACTAAAATCAAAACTGAAACTATTATTAAAAAATTTTTTCGTAAACTGAAATAAAATAATTTACTAAAATATTTTTAGTTTTTGAATGAATATTCTTGCCGTTAGTCTTTAACCCATGTAAGTTTTAACTCTAAAACAGAAAGTCATCCACCACGAGCCCCCCGCACATATTCATCCAGTGAACGGCGGCTGGTGACGGAGGGCAGGTGTTCACACAGCATTTGCGGTGACAGAGCAAGCTGAATGCGGGTGCGTAAAGCGTGTGAAATAGAAGCGATTTACGTGCTGCCTTTCTTTGTGCTTGTTGTATATCAAGATGTAATTCAAATGGCTGAAATCAGAATGTGATGTTCAACAAAATGTTTACCATATGGACAGAAAAACCATGAGTGAATAACGTTTCAGTTTATTTCTCAGGTGACTGCTTTTTGTTGACAGCAATTCACCTGCCACTTCGCAAAGAAGAAGTCATTTTTACTTTAGCATATACAAAGTATAGAGAAAGTATAGTAATCATGAAAACATTTGACCTTGATATTTTGATGAATCTTGATGTTATAGATCTTCCAGAGTCCAAAAATACCTTTTTTATTTAGTCTATATTTATTAATTTATCTTTTTTAGTTCATATTCACAACTCAAAATACCTGATATTGTGAAAGTAATCCATTAGCAGAGTTATATTTTAAAATATGTGTCTCCCTTTTTTCAATGTTTTTTTCTCTCTCTCAAAATAGATTGTTGAAATATAATATTCTTTTTGTTCTTAACGTCAGTCTTATCATACATATTGCATACCAGGGATTTTTCCTTCCTTACATCCAAACCTACTGCGGTAGGCTCCAGGTTTCCTGCGATCCTGCTCTGGATAAACAGGTTTAGATAATGTATATATTGTTCTTAATCTCAGCTGCTGTCTCTGTCATTTTGTGTCTGCCCATACTCCTATTACCTGCTCTTGCTCTGCTCATTATGGGTTTACTGTTCTTATGGTGGGCTATTCAAGTCTCACTGCCCCTAACCTTGACACTACATACGTGTTTTTCTTTGTTTCCCTCAATACAGCTAGGTGGGGTCTGCACACTCATTCAAGTCTAAGGGCTCATTTATACTTCACGCTCAGAACGCATACGCGCCCGCATCATGGCCGCCACGTGTTCTGAGCGTTCATTTGATGCGTCCTCTGAGCAGGTCCTCAGAAATTAACGTGACACATGCGTGAGTTGCAGTACCAGCAAAAAGTCGGGGGGGAGCAGTGTGCTAAAAATTGGAATGTGACGTCAGAGTCTCTGTTTACTATCTACATGTGACAGAAAGCCTCTTTGCGGATCCTACGAGATCGGTGCGCGCACTTCGATATTTGATAAATTGTTCGATGTGGTGAAGCAAAATGCCGACATACAGATGTATTCATGGTGCTTTTATATTCATGCGTCACATATTCCCGATCATAATGACACGATATGTTTTAAAATTCTCACATACCGTCTTCTATGCCATCTTTTTTTCTAGGGCTTCCTCTGCTCCTGACAGCAGCGAATCGCCAGCAATAGACCGCCACACTGAGGACATTAAATGTACGATATTCCAACTCTCTGCACATTTACAATCCTTAGATTTATACTTGATATCACTTTCATGATGAAAAGCATTAAAGTATGTATATTACATTTTACAGATAAATCGGTAATTTCGTTTAAATAATGAATAATGTTAATAATTGCACACATGGGGTGACACAGTGGCAGTGCGTTAGCGCTGCTGTCTTGCAGGGAGTCACGTCGCTGATATTCCCTGCCTGGAGTTTACATGTTTTCCTGCTGGGTTTCCTTACTGTGCTCCAGTTTCCTTCCAAAGATATGCAGATTAGGGGATTTGGTGCCGCTAAAATGACGCTAGTGTATGTGTGTGCTTGTATTCACCTTGCAATGAGCCGAGGCATCGTCCAGGGATTGTTTCTCACTCGTGCCCAATGCTTGTTGGAATGGACACATCCCTGGATTTAATCAATAAACATCCTTTTCAGAGATATTGCATTAAGGTGTCATTGGAATTTAATGGGTGTTCTAGGAATTTCACAACGCAGAGAAGCCGAACATGTTCTCACCGTGATAATATCCCGCACTGCCACCTGGCAGATTCCTCCAGATTTACGTAAAGTACGTGCACAAGTATAAACACTTCAACGCTTGTGTAGCAGGAGCGTCCGCTGCAGCATGCGTCGCGTGAAGTATAACTCTGGCCTAAGAGCCCTGTTCTTCCTAAGCCCCTGTGATTTTCATGAGAAAATATTTTAAAAATAATAAAATTGTGTAAAATTGTTCATATTCAGTATCTAGTTTTGATTATGCTTGTTTTTATCATGCAGATACAAAACCAGATAGTAAACCATGTAGTGCAGTAAGCTTCCACTAACTTTAAACTCGTATCCAAATCTGTTAAGTGCACAGTTCTGTCTGATTGTGACACAAAACTAAACTCCGTAGGAGCTCCATTCCATAATTACTAAAACTAAATCTGAAACTAATAGATATAAAAATAGAAATGTCTTTGTGAAATAAAAACTAAACTAAAACTAAAAATACACAATGAAGGAAACTAAAACTAAACTGAATTTCCAAGTAAGTTCAGAAAAAATATAGAAATAAAAACTAATATAAAAAGGCAAAACTATAATAACCTTGGTGAGGAGAGATGGAGAGGAAATTATTTTGGCATATAATTATTTTCACAGTATCAGGTATTTTAGCTGTTATGGTAAAACTAAGAAAGCAAAAATAAAAATAAATTAAAAATACAAGCACAGTAGGCTTAGTTTTTTGCCACTTTTCAGACTCTTTAGTCAAACCTCCAGCAAACGTTATTTGATGTTTAACACAGTACACATAGTGTCAACTCAGTAATTCTAATTGTTTGTTTTGCTTTGTTGCCAAATGACCTTTCCAAACCATAAATGATTTGTCAACAACAACATTCTGCTTGGGTATGTACTCTTTAGTGAATCTCTTTATCTGTGCATCAAATAACAGTTTTATTTTTAAAAGGAATTTCTCACTACTGTGCCAAAGTAAAAGTTAACAAAATGCAAACGCCTGACATGTAAGAGGTTTTTCAGTGTTTCCTTCGTGCTTTGCTGTCCACAAGGCATTTCAAAGAATGCTTTTGTTGATCTGTACATCTTAACCTCAGCCTTATATACTGAGCACAAAGAAGGCCAGCAGCTCGTCATAACATCAGACATTATGAGCAGTAAACTGGACTGGGCAATGCGCTTGTGATATCACAAGTGTTTTTAGTGTTTACCGCTTGAGCAAAGTAATCATCTTCATTTGTTTCACTATCACTAGAACTGGAATCTACTGCATAGTGCATTCATTGAACATTTCTGAAGTACTGTCACTAATAAGTCAAAACACTTTCTTCATCACGTGTGCCATGTTCTGACAGCCCTTATCAACCAATTCTGCCACCTCAAAAGCCACAGTTCACAGGAGACATTGTAATCTCTGGAACAACTGTGTGCATGAAGCTAGTGGTGGGCAAGTAAGCTCAGGGGTAACAGTAATGATGGCTGAAGAGGACACGATTGGCAAGTGTAGAGGCAGGAATATTTCTGTGAAACACAAAGAACAAATATTTTTTCATGAACGTTAGTAAATTGAGAGTCCTCTTTATCACTCAGGATGTTAATTTGTACAGAAGTTCGGCCTTACTAATACTCAATTATTGTCCCAAACAAATGGATGATGCACCTTCAGCACCCTCCTTCCCACGTTCTTGCATGCAACTGTACTGTAGTTTTTCCAACCCATATTTAATTTTATTCTCATACATATCATGCCTCCATTTTTGGGTTGAAGTCTTTAAAGTGAAATTAAATGAAAGGAAATAAAGAAGATTAAGTAATGGGGTTGTCCCATACGGTTTTGTTAAAGGACCACACTGACGTCTGAACAAAATATTTCAATGTGACTATAAAAGTGTTTAGATAGCATTCCATCTATCTATATAAAAGTCAATGTGTGTATGTATGTATGTTCCAGCATCACTTCCGAACAGCTGGAGCGATTTTCATGAAACTTGATACACATGTTTCTCATTGGCTGACTAAAAATACTGTCGGGTGAAATCAACCCTAACCCACCCCCTTCTGGGTAGGGTGGGGGGTGATCTTGCAGTCTTGTATGCATGTTATCATCCAGTTCACACTCGGAACGACCACCAGAGGGCGAACTGGAGGTGACTGCCAGCATTCTTTGTTTGCGAACCACCGCACCCCTGTTGCTTTTGAAATTAAATAGAGTTGGCCGGGTTGGCATCCCAACTATTTTTGGGACTCATTCTGTCTTTGTGGCTTGAACAGCCATATATATATATCTTATATATATAAACGTCTACATGTAGAAGTGTGTGTGTCCAGCCCGGAAGTGAGAGGTAGAGTCGGGGTAAGGGCTCCAGCTCCGACGATACGCAAGCAAGGCCAGCACACCGGAAAAAGGAAACCTCCGAAGAAAGACAGTCGTTTGGCTGCTAATGCACAAACAATGCGAGCACGTCGGCAGCACCAAATACTCCTAGGAGAGAGATACCCAGAGTAGTTCTGACGATTTCAATACTTTCTAGGATCCCGTACTTTTAACAGAGCTTACAGAGTTAGTATATACTGTATATAACAGCCAAATACCACTGAGTCACTCATCACAACATCATCACGAAATCTCCCGAACCATGAGGACTTAGGACTTGAAATTTGGAATGTAGGTTACCCTTGTCCCATAGGTGCTCGCTAAGAAATGGTTTTAAAAATTTCGTGGTCCACCTGCGTTCTGTCTGTATGTCTGTCCGCATTTTAACGAGAGAATTACTTAATGGATTTAGATCTGGTTGTTTTCTATAATTTGCTGGAATTTTCCACTTGATTTTGTGACTTCTCTCATCGGGCTAAGTACCAGAGTTCGCTTCTGGTACCGATGTATTTCTGTAAATCCAACAGAGTGGGTGTGGGCCGAGAGCAGGGGGGTGGGGCCTTCGTCATTCACTTGCCAGCCTCTGTTCGAGTTACCGTATATACCCGCGGATAAGTCGGACTGGGTTTTATCATATAATTTCTGGTATTTTATACTATCTGTCATACAAGTCTAAAGCGGAAAACTCACGTTATTGGTCCAAGAGATTATGATATGCTAATGCCCACCTGAGAGAGTAACCTCAAAGCACACAGCCTTTTTTTTCTATCTGGGTGCGGTAATGCGCTGTATCAGCGCATACTCCTAACCTCTCTCTCTCTCTCTTTCTCTATTGTGCCTACGTGACCACACGGTAATACCCAAACTATGCCGAAGCAATATTTGCACTGATCTGTGTTTTTTGTATCTCACACCCTCATACACCTTTATTGTAAGAGCATCCCTTACCTATGATGGAGTGTTCAATTAGAAGAAAATGTGAAACTGGTAACTGCGCAGCTGCCACACGATTCAATATGTCTGAGAAACTGATGCGAGATTGGAGGAGGTAAGAAGATGTGAAAAAAAAATTTAACTGTTGCATTTTTGAACAGACGTATAAATTAGGGTCTGGTATTATGATCGATTTTTCGGGTTTCAAGAACCGACTCATATTTATTTTTATAGTTGTGTTTTTTTAAATTATATTTTTCTCAAACAATTAAAAAAAAAACACTTTATTTTCCTCCTGGGCAACGCTGGGTACATCAGTTAGTATAGTATAATGGTTGTGGCTATCTGTCAGGGGTCTTTAAAGAGTCAAACTAGAATGTTGTCTTTATCACAGCTGTTGTGAATATTCCTTATATCTTATTTGACATCTATCTAGACATACAATTTTCTGATAATCTGGCACTTTTAAAATCCTGAGTCGACAAAAACAGGCCTAAATACATTAAGAGTAAAAAAAATAATAATAGTGACTTGTACATTTGCATTGTCATGAAACGAGTGAGTGCTAATGGCTACTAACACTTAATATTTTTTTCCATCTCAGTTAATCCAATTCAGGGTTGAAGGGAACTGAGACTATTTCCACTACATTTGGTGCAAAGCAAGAACCAGTCCTGGACAGGATGCTACTTCAGCACTGGGTCTCACAATCATGCTTATGGCACCAAGAAAAGTGGGGCACCACAGATGTTTTTCCCACCAAGCTATCATACGCTCACTGCCACAATCGACTTTAGTGAAATGTTTCAGAATTGTTCTAATCTACTGTGTTTTATTGTAATCCACATTGTTAAATAATGTTTTCCTTGGTATGGTGAGTGAAAAAAGTTTAAACGTTTGTTTTGAAGGTGCCATCAGGTGTCACATTTGTTTCCATTTCAGGGTATAAAAGTTTTGCTTCCATCACAACATCTGGGAAGCATCTGTTTAATAAGCTAATTTGTATATCTGATCCTTAAGCTTTTTGTTTTATTATTTCGTCCACTGATATTTCATGTAAATAAGATAAGTTTTAATTGCTTATTTCAGTTTCAGCACTTGATGAGTCCTAACGTCTTGTCAGTTAATCAACATGAGTGCCTTTGAGACACCATTGTTGTCCTGTACTTTTAAGGCATCAGTTGGCCTTTATCTGGCCCTGACATGGCCAATATGAAACCAGCAAACAATCTAACATGTACATATTTGATGATGTGGTTAGAAAACCAGAGTACATACAGGAAAATCCTTGTAGACAAAGGGAAGACATACAAAGACCACAGAGACAGCAATCATTCACTGTGAGGTAGCTCTGTTAACCATGGCACCACTGTGTAGCCAATGTGCACTGAATATACATTTTATGACTTCTCTTATTTCCTTACACTTCATGTTGATTCTTCCTTATTGTATTTTTTTACTATTATTTTTAATAAATAGCTATGTATTATCTTTATATTATTTGAAATGAATAAAAAACTCCATTTCAGGTTAAATCCTCTGGCAAATAGAGCTGTGCGAATTCTGCACTGAACGTAATTATAAATTTTTTAAACATAGTCGATTATTCTTTAGTATTTTCATTTGATATTTTGAACAAGAGTTAAACACAAACAGCTACTGGCTGCTGTACTGTATATATGGGATATCTGAAACCATTTCTCTAATATACCATGAAATACTGTACTTTTTTGCACAGCCAAGTGATGTACAGTAATTGATTGGCTAATTGACTGGAACCGCACGGTTTTGCAATCAGGCTTAACAGTTTAGCCACAGTAAATAATGCAAGTCTCACTGGAATACTGCGGTGAAACAAAATCATTAAAAAAGCTGGCAGCTCCATACAATACAGTGTATAGTACAATAGCTGGTTTGATATCAGAACAGCCCTGCTGTCTCTTGAGCCACAGGGTAGATCACACTCTTCTGCCCTTTTTTGAGCTTGAAATCTGTTAAGATATCACTGGGCATGTACAGTAATATGTACCAGTTCTGTTTTTTTTAAATGCCATCTGTGAATCATTCCCATATACAGTATACAGTGCTTGCTCAACTGTACCTCTTCTGCAGAAGAAGAAGGGGATAGTAACTGAAATGTGACTTTTGAAACCAATACAATTGGAATGATCTGAGTATTATTTGCTTTCCAAACAATAATGCAAGCATTGACCTAGATAATTCTATCTCCCAAATGTGCCTGCATGCATGTGTCACCATACGTCTGTCACTTCAGAAAGCCAGTGATCATTTTCAGGGCTTGAAACGTAAAATAAAGCAGCTGAATGAAGTGTTACTAACATCTCAGTCAACACACTGTTGATGAAAATTTTTCACCTATTATGCAATACAGAATCTGGTGTAATTTAATGCCGGTGATGAAACACTCTTATCTGCCTTTTTTTAAAAGCTTTGAGGGTTTGCAGCAGATCCTACACAACTTACCAAGTAACTAAGAGAACAACATTTTTTTACATTCCTGCATTTAATACACAGTGTTTGTAGAATGACTGAAGTGGCATCTATATTTTAATCTCTTCATTCCCTATTGTTATGATTATATTTTTATTTTCCATTGGTTCCTTAACTTGCACCAGAACGCTGAATTGGATTAAGCAATTTAAAAGAAAATTAGCTTGTGTCATAACTTATGGTCAGCATATGGAGATACCAGTAAGAAACTGGGTCATAGAAAACCCTGGAACTCCTATTAGTAGAGTTCCCTAAGACAGAAGAGGGTGCTGTGTAGATCCAGCACATCATGTTGTGGCTTCTTGAGGATCCTGGAGGGAACAGCCTGTCTGACCTTCAGTGGTTCATTTCTTTAATACGGAGACCACTGGGATGTGTTCTAGCCACACAACTTCATTACATTGTTAGGTACCCCAAAAGCGATTCCTATGGACATCAGGAAGTTGTTCAGGTCTGGGCTAAAATGTCCCCTCTGGTCATAAGAAAGATAAACCTACAGTTGGGAAGCAGAATGGATAAGGATTCAGCAGAGAAAAAATTGCCAGACCAAAGAGAGAAAGTGAAAGAGTAATCAAGATATGAAGAGTGCTACGGTACTTGCTCGGGTGAATGGACAGCTACTGCTATGGTCAGATAGGGACACAAGTTCTGATAGATAAGCCCTAAGAAGTTTCACAGTTGTTATTTTGGTTATTTTGTGTTGTTACTTTGAACTTACTCCATTTTTAATCTGAGACATACACACACTTTTGTTATAATAAACACATAGAATTTTGGAAATTGTGGAATCTTCAACTACTTTCTAATTTTGTGGACAGGTCATTAGCGTCTCTGTCGTTACAGTAGTTTGATCATACAGTATACTGTAATATTCTATATAACAGGTTCAAATTGTATAAAATATTCTGAGAATAAGGGAACGGCTGATGTCAAGGGTAACCTGTCCTGCAGAAGATAATAAAGTGAGTGTATCCGTAGCTCAATGTCAAACATTGGTTTAAGAATGGACTTAGTTGATGGTCAATGATGCTCTGCTACAGTATGTGACTTAGAAATTGCTGAACATTTTATGATATATATATTTTTTCAATCTGCTGGAACACAGAGTAACTGAATTCCCCCTATATTGAAATTATGGGGGAAAGCCATACAAAATCTTTACATTTAATCATGAAATCAAAATCAAGTTCCTGAAGATATTTTTTAAAAACACGTTATGATATTATAAATTATTGAATGCTGGTTACCATAGTAGCTGACAGTCAGCTCTTTTACAGACTGGGTGGATTTAAATGCTCAGCTGCAGTCCATTAAGCAGGGAAGGGAAGAGAAGAGCATCCTTTGACAAAACCTCAGAGGTTTCAATAAAGATGGCAGGGACATTTAGAGAAAAAGTATGAAAAGGTGCCCCACACAGGCCTTTGTGCTTGTCTTGTTCTCGGCGGTGCTGATGAGTGAGGCAGAAATAGCAGTAAGTGTAAGGGATTGCTGGTACCATGATACATACAGTGTTCATGTTGTAAAGAAACACTGATTGATTCTTGAAATAATGTGATTTTACCTCCCACACCTTGAACTAAATGGAGCTGCAGTTGTGGACGAATAATTTTAGGGTAACATAGCTTTCATCTTAAAGAAATAGCATGAAGGGTTAATAAATGTCAGAAACCTTTGCAGGCATAACAGGAAACCAGATAAAGGTCAAGTGAACAACACAATGTACTGAAAGATAACTGAGAGATAACTAAGAAATCAGCAGATGTCCTGTAAACAACCAGAATGGACAGTTGTTATATGCACAGAAATCCCTTAAAGGCTGGTGGCTCAACTCAAAGGTGTAAGAAGAACCAGAATATAATATAACTTTTATTTTATACAAGTCATTTGGGTGTAAATCAAAGAACCAACCAGAGTAAATGTTTGCATTGATTGACACTGTATGTAAATTCAATAGTTTATAAAATGAACCTTTATTCTTTGTTTCTCTGACCATTCTGGTCATGTTGTCACAGACTGCTCCCTCTAAGGCATTTTGCTGAGGAATAATTAAAAGATACAATAAACTACTTTTCTCCTGCCTTATAATTGATGTGTCCTGTTAGAGAATGTTTCTGTCTTTAATAAAATGTTAAATTTCTACCACACAGCACAGGTCTGCATCAGGATGGTAAATGTTTCAAAGCACAAAATAACCTTAAACTACATCGTGAAGTAGCCATTCTAGCATTGCACACTCGCGTCGTAGGTGTATATGGGGCATAAAAAGAGATAGTTCTATGTGATACTGGTCAGAAGTGTTTTTTGTATGTAGATTGTGTGTCCAGTTTCAGTCTTTGGCCAACACTGGAAAACTAATGGGTCTCCCAATTAGCCGAAGCTATTTTGCACCCTGAGTTTAATCTTTAGCTTGTAATATAAGGTCTAAAGTCTGCAGAAACTTTTGCAAACATGTTGTGGGATAGCAAAAAAAATCTCTTTCTAAGAGGATGGAAATTTTTTTATAATAAAATCCAGACCATTTATAAACATTATTCTTCAAATTTTTTTTTATTTTCAGAATGGTAATAATACTACAGATGTCCATTATGTCTCTATTCTGTGGGTTAAGTAAATGAGCCTACACTACACTAAGTTTCCTTATCATAATCTAGGCACGTGGTCAGACACAAGTCTGACATTTTCATTTTACTTTTGTAAACACTGACATGAAGCTCCTGTTTGATATCTCTCATAACTGAAAACAAATGTAATTTGCATTGCCAAGTAGAACCTAGATATGCTATTTAGCTTCAATGTCATGCTCTGGTCTAACAAAAAAATGAATTTGCCCTGTTGCAATTTTATATGTTGGCTACCAGTTAATCCAGTCTACTGTATACAATGATTCTTGCTGTATGGAAAAAAATACTAGTATGTTAAATTTTTTTTGAAAATTTTAAAATACGCATAAATGTAAAACATGTAAGTCTCTACATGCATAAGAAAATGAGAAACATGATTCTATGTCAGTGTATTAGTGCCATAAAGATAATGTCTTTGTGTATGGACTTGTACATGAACTATACATAACAAGTGAGCTTACCCCTGTTAGATTATTGCCCACAATGATGTGCAGCTCAGCTTGATTATGGAACCAATGCTTGCATGTTTAAAGCTGGAGACTTGAAACTGGGATGGAGGACAGGAAAAGCCACATCTTCTTCTGAGTTTTCTCAGAAGCATTGTAAGTAAGATAGGTGAAAAGCAGCTACTCAGTCCATTTGAGTAGCATATTATTAACAAGCATTTCAACAGATTAGGCATGTCTGGATGCACAATTAGTCACTAATATATTTATTTGTTAAAAATATGTTTCAGTCTTTAAAGTATATACAAATACTGTATGTTACCATCAGTGTCTACCAAAAAAGTCAGAATGTTTGATTATACCATAATATACATTGCTGGTCATACTGCTAACTCCTAATTTTATCATTTTCATATCTCAAAAGTTTATGAATATTGTGGTTTTCAGCACACTGGTCATCAATTTGTTCCCACAGCTAAATTTGGTAATGTTTTTATTGTGCAACTAGACATTAAGCCCGTTACAATAACGGGCGCTAGAACAGTAGTCCATAAACATTAGTAGGAACAGTCTATATAAAATGGCAAGGGATCTTTTACCTCATTAAATTTTTCCCGTAAAATGCCTGTAATTTTCACTGACAGTAATACTGGCTTTGCTGTCCGTAATATGCATTTAATTTTCTGTCACAACAGTGGGCAATCAGCAGATTCTCCCCAGCAACTGATGTAATGTGCGCAAAAATAAATCTACTTTTAAAAGTCATCGTATTGTAATATCATGAAAATTCGTATATTTAGGAAAACCCCTTCAACGACTGACACTTTACACTTTACAGGGCCAAGCTTCTTAATTGCAAATCTGACATCCTCAGAGTGAACACTTGCACAACAATGGGGAAGCTGGTCTCCACGTCTCAGTACCCGATTGGATTTTTCATGTTTTATGTTTTAGGTCTTACCTCGTTTACCAAAATCCGATTGGATCTGCTGCGCAATATTTTATAGGTCCCGCCCTCTCTGTCTTGTGTGATGCGTCAGGCGGTCTTTGAAGCTTCTGCTTTGAAGCATCGCACCGTGCCCCGCGCATGCGCACTTCACCAGAAGACACACACACGGACACTGGACGCACACAGGGGTTTTATTAAAGAGGATATCCATTTTGAAAATTTTTGGAAGCAAATCCACAATGTTTAACTCTTTCTCAGAATTTAAGTATCAACAACCCAACCTTTATATATTTGATATCTTCTCTGTCACTCTTTGATATAGTATACCTGCACATCGAACAGATCATATGATGTGGTATATTGGAGATAACTATAAATAACCAACAGAGTAAACATTTTAAATTTCATAAAAATTTCCATTAAAGATTTTGCAAATGAAGCATAGTCTATATCAGGGGTCCCCAACCGGTCCGCAGCCATCTGACAGCCGGGCCGCGAGAGAACTGCTGGCAACGGCAACTCACTCAGACTTTTCAGAATGCTTGGCGGGCGGGGCTTTGCAGCGGCGCAGAGACAGGAGAGAGACCGAGGTGAGAGAATATTACAACAAAGTATTTGTATGGTCCCGACAGTTTCCCCATATGACACGAGTCTATAGAAATCACGTTACTACGAAGTACATTCAACAGATGCTTTCATTACAACGAAGTGACCTTGAAATGCTTGAACGAATCATCCACAGAGCAATTAGATCTGTGGTCACATGCTTAGTTGTGCACATTTGCACAACGATCCCCAAACAGAAACATTGTAAAAAAATCTCTTTCTTCGAACTGTCCTCGTACTGTTTTTTTTTTTTTTTTTTTTGCTGTTTTTGTTGTCTGTGGTTTTCATTGATTCCTTTTGCTTATTGCTTGTCAACATTTGAAAAACATCCATTGGAATTTAACTCATTGTCACCCTCCTATAGAAACGGCAGACACGAAAAAAAGATTGCAGTGTTAATGTTTGTGATGTGCAATCTGTTGGAATGGCAAATGCAAAGCATATGTCTTTGTTATATGCAAAAAAAGAAGAAAAATCTCAGATTGCAAACGTATGCGAACTGCTTAATAACTTTAATAATAATAGAAATGTTATGTAAATTGTGTATAAAACTGCCCCCCCCCCCAACCGGTCCGTGGAAAAATTTGCATCTAATAAAGTGGTCCTTGCTGTCAAAAAGGTTGGGGACCACTGGTCTATATAATCCAAATACATTTTTTAAAAATGAATTAAATAAAATCATTACTTTTCACATTTCCTTTTGCCGATGCTCTCTATATTAATATTCCAGTAGTACAAGCCCATTTTTGTTTTTTTGTTTTTTCATTTTTACTGCTGTTATTATGACATTACTTGTCAAGATCTTATTAGATAATGTCTTAATTTGATTTAGTTAGCTTTTTATAGTTATTAACGTTCTTGCTTTAGCATGGTGAGAACCATGCGTAGTGAAGAGTGTCTAGGGTCCTGGCAGATGGCAGGTGTAAGTAATAGTGCAGCTCAGACTCAGTGAGTGTGGGTGTACGGATGAGGAAATTGGCCATTCATATGCATCCATTCCTCCTTGTTGCTCCTTTGCTCATTAGTGTGGCAGCTACACTAATGGGTCTATAAACAGTCTGAATGGAAAGGAATAGGGGGAGAGCAAAACAGAAACAGAAAGGAAGGAAATGAGAATTGGGTGGTCAAGCCAGTGCTGCAGGATGGAGGCATTGTAGTTGGGGAAGCTCTGCAGGGGAGCAAGGAAAATGGGCCTTCCAGGGAGACTGACTATGCTGAACTGCCAAAGGAAGATGGCAGAATGCAGGAGTTGACTGTGCTGAACAGCCAAAGGAAGATGGCAGAATGCAGGAGTCAGACTCATGTTTGATTTCTAATGGACGCAGATGAAGGTGGTTGGGATGAGAGATAAAATAAGAATGACTGAAATTGCTGAGGCCTCAGCCCTGCTGAGCAGACCTCAGGATGAACAGGAAAAACAAGTTAGAGAGGCTCCAGAAATAGGAAATGCAAAGCAACCCTATTCTATCCCTATAGTTTTTATTCTTCATTTATAACCTATTCATTTGAATTTATGTATTCATTAATTTTCATCTGTCACTGAAGAACACTAGCATTTTTGGATCATTTATAGACTTGTTTATTAATGAAGATATGCACTGCACTTATTTATTAAACATTTCTTAAGTTGGAATAAAAGGCACAATCCACTTTTTCACCAAACCTTATTGTTTGTGTCTTCATTGCAGTAGATCATCTTGGTTTCCATGACTATCAAAGTCCCAAGAACAGGATGATGGCAGGTGGTGGGAACCCAGGGATCACATCATGAGAGACTTTGACAGTGACATTGGACTATGTTTTGGTTTAGGTAGAAAGATCCAATAGGCTTAATAATAAGTTAATAAAGAAACATTGCTATCTCTGAAAAAAGATTTGCTTCCATAATTCAGTAATGTTATTTATGCACTTGTTTGTACAACATATATATATATATATATATATATATATATATATATATATATATATATATATGTATATTGTAGTAGGCATGCGGAATGGACAGGTATCCCGGCAGGAAGATGGGAGGATCCCTTACCTGGACAGGATGCCCCCAGCAAATGGAGAGGTATCCCAGCCGGACATGATTCCAGTACCTTTCCTGGCCAGAATAAAAGAAGAGGACAGGGAAGGACAGTAGTGGAGAGAGATTTCTTCCCCCCAGGTGATAGATGGCAGCAACCCTCCATATCAGCGCTCTGGGAGTTGTAGTCCAGCAGCACAGCCCTGCTGGGGTCCGGTGGGTGCTGCAAGGGGGCGCTGCAGGGAGAATTGTTCCCTGCTATACTGGACACTGTATGACCTGGAAGTAGTTCCAATGAGCAGCAGCCCTGGCACTGGAAAGACTCCTGGGTCTTTAGTAAAAGGGACTGCACTGCCTTATACAGGCGAGTCAGAGCTGGGAGGATGGAGAGCAACACTCAACTGGAGTGGAGAGGTGATTAGAAGAAAGAAAATCCATATATAATATTTGTATATATTATAAATATATATATATATACATCCATCCATCCATCCATTTTCCAACCCGCTGAATCCGAACACAGGGTCACGGGGGTCTGCTGGAGCCAATCCCAGCCAACACAGGGCACAAGGCAGGAAACAATCCCGGGCAGGGTGCCAACCCACCGCAGGACACACACAAACACCAAGCACACACTAGGGCCAATTTAGAATCGCCAATCCACCTAACCTGCATGTCTTTGGACTGTGGGAGGAAACCGGAGCGCCCGGAGGAAACCCACACAGACACGGGGAGAACATGCAAACTCCACGCAGGGTGGACCCGGGAAGCGAACCCGGGTCTCCTAACTGCGAGGCAGCAGCGCTACCACTGCGCCACCGTGCCGCCCTATATATATATATATATATATATATATATATAATTTGTTTTCTGCATTGATGATTTTTGCAGGCTAGTTTCCACTTTATGAGCCAGATTGAAAATCCCAGTTTAATTAATGTGGATTAGCCTTATACTTAATGGCTATAAGACACAGTGCCTGCATGAATAGCTTATTTGTAAAGGTAAACACAAGCATTAATCTCATACAATTTAATGCAGAAAAATGCTTTCTTTCTTTCTTTCTTTTTTCTTTCTTTCTTTCTTTCTTTCTTTCTTTCTTTCTTTCTTTCTTTCTTTCTTTCATTTTTATGTTTCCTCATTTTTCCTCACACAGACAAGGCCAGAAAAACCCGGTAGAGTCAGCAGATGCTGAAGTTGCTCATTCCAATAATGGTTTACCAGTTGCTGTTATTCTCCTTTCTTGTTTTCTACAACTGTTGCCTGAGTCAGAGCCATTAAAATATTTAGATGGCTTTAGAGGGGATGAAGGTGATTGACTAAATATTCAATCATATAAAATGCCTTGTGTCATACATATTCATAATACTAATTTGAAAGTTCTAATAGAGCTTCTACTTCGAAGCAACCTACAGAGTTTAGTATCATTCTGTATTAGCCAGGATCTTACACTTCCTTGCAACCCCTAGAGATATGCAAGTCTGTGTTTTCTTGTTTGTGTGTGTTTTAGAACATGACCTTAACTTGATAGATTACTAGCTTTTGCAAGGTAAAGTAATGGCTTGCTATGGCTCTAAATGACCTCAAAACATAACCGTTTTATTCTGAAGTTGCCTATCGATTCATTTAAACTTAGGCACAGGAATGTTACTGTTTTTATGTTCTGTATGTATCCTTTCACCTACCTCTAACCAAAAATAATTGGTGGTGTCTCTGAGTAGGGAATTGAAGTAAGCATCCTAGCTCTCACAGCCGAAGAGTTAAGCCTCCATCAAATAGAATGTCTAAATCCCCAAATAGAGAGAGAGTTATTGCTTCTTTGTTGCTTGGCTCGGACTTTGGGAAACCTGCTGAAATATGCAGCCTGATCACCTGTCACACTGATATGATGCCCCTGCTTTGGAGAATTCATTGCTCAGTGGGGGACAATTGGTTGTCAGTCTCATGTCTAGCTTCTTATCAGTCTTCCTTTTCCCCTCATTTCTTTGTGATTTTTCATTTGGATCAGAAGGCTATTTCCCTTTTATTTTGATCCTGTTGGATTATTAAGAAGGATGCTCAGGAGAGCAGTGCCTGATGTAAAAAATGAAATGCTGCCGAATGAGTGTGTGAACCAAAAGGCAACCAGCATTTAATCTGCAACAAAATAGATTTTTTGCATTCAGTCAGTCTTTTACACAGTGAAGGCAGTTTGTATAAATGACACTATTATGAGCCATACTGTTAGGAGAAAAATGTATGAAATTTAGTCTGTTTTACTCAGGCTTTGGCTTAAAGGAAGCTGCAATTCATTGTGTTAACTCAGGTCATATAAAAAATGTTGTAATCATATTAAATGCTTTCAGTCTCTTTTATGTTGCATTTCAGAGGAGAAATAAACATCTGATACAAACTCTTACATTATTTCAACTACTGAAGACACACTTCGCTTACCAGACACCCATCCATTATGGAAAATAATAAATAAATAATAAGTCCCTGAGAGCCAGTTAATTTGGATAATTCCTAATAAATGGAATTTTTCTTTGTAGAAATTAAAATGCATGTTAATTTGATATAGCAGTATCTTACACTCCAAGACTTATTTCTGCATATTACTCCTCTCTAAACTTTGAAAACATTTAAATAAAATTTTGATACTGACTAAACACAAATGAATGTCCTACTGGAAACACAAATAGAAAACAAAATGGCCTCATTTTAAGCAAAAATTGGTATACAAACAGATAAGGACTATTTGCTAAGACTACACAATACTTAAGTGTGGTGAATATCAGTTTTGGGTCCAAAATGCTGGATATACACACATTGGGTACATGGTTTTTACAAGTCTTCCACATGCCTCAGTAACAATCTGTCACCCTATTTGCTACAGGATTAACTCCTGTCTTGCACCCAGTGTTGCCAGGAAAGCAACTGGATATTGGTTTTCAAATGTAATGAATCAGGATCAAGGACTAAGCATTTGCTTCTGCTTATACGTCACGTCTGGACAAACTGGTGAGGAAGGCAAGCTCTATTGTTGGCATGGAGCTGGACAGTTTAACATCTGTGGCAGAGCGAAGGGTGCTCAGCAGGCTCCTATCAATTATGGAGAATCCACTGCATCCACTTAATAGTATCATCTCCAGACAGAAGAGCAGCTTCAGCGACAGACTGCTGTCACTGTCCTGCTCCGCTGACAGATTGAGGAGATCGTTTCTCCCCCAAACTATGCGACTCTTTAATTCCACCCGGGGGGGTAAACGTTAACATTCAACATTATACATAGTTATTGTCTTTTTTTCACCTGTATTATTATCATTCTTTAATTTAATATTATTTATTGTATCAGTATGCTGCTGCTGAAGAATGTGAATTTCCCATTGGGATTAATAAAGTATCTATCTATCTATCTATCTATCTATCTATCTATCTATCTATCTATCTATCTATCTATCTATCTATCTATCTATCTATCTATCTATCTATCTATCTATCTATCTATCTATACATACATATCCTCCTATAATATGCAAAGCCAGGGGGTCATAAGACATGTGACAGCTTTTACCTAGCAGTGGTCTGGGGTGTCTATCCACTCTGATCATCTGTTCATAAATCCACCTAATCCATTCTAGAATCAGGTCTTGCAGGTCTTGTGTGCAGTTCTGCCAGGACAAATGCTGTCTCCTTAAGAGCTTTAATGGAAAAAAGTGCATTCAGAAAACCAATGGATGGACCACTACTAATCTAGCCATTCCTCTTTATTACCCCACATTTTAAGCAAGGAGGATAGTGAATAGCAATAGCCTGTTCCCAGACAGCGTCTCCAGAAATTATTGCAAGTGATAGAAAAGAACCAGGAGATAAAAACGTGAGATGAGAATCGAACATAGGTCAAGCAGGGTCAAATCTGAAAGATCAAAAAGGTAAACAAGCAAAGCACTAGGGCAAACCAAAAATCAAAGTTAAAAGTCCAAAAGGAGATCAAAAACTTGAAACTAAACCTAGTATTGGCTTACTTGAAAAACAAACTAACTACTGCTGGAGATTTTGAGTTTTTCCAAGCTGAGGAATAACACTACATGGAGTTGTTGCCATATTTATAACAGAACTTCCACTAATGTACCGATTTTCATGTTGTGTTAACAAATTGTTTAAAAATGAAATACAGTGTAAAT
Source organism: Erpetoichthys calabaricus (assembly GCF_900747795.2). Lineage (NCBI taxonomy): Eukaryota > Metazoa > Chordata > Cladistia > Polypteriformes > Polypteridae > Erpetoichthys > Erpetoichthys calabaricus. The sequence continues at coordinate 230,304,570 of NC_041397.2, read as the reverse complement.
CATATAAACAAGTCTCCAAAAGTCAGTAAAGATAACATGTAATACTCAAACCCTATCCCAGCAACAACGAATGATGGACTAGATTGAATGCTTGTCCTCAAAGGGCACATTCAATTATACACACTTCCATAACACATAGAATCATCATTCTGATGGAGGAAATCGAAGCAAGCATTAGGGAAAGTTCAAAGTCTCACCATCAGGCGCCTCAACTAATTCATCAGATAATCAGTCATTGTTTACTGATTTTCGCACTTGCATTTCTTATAAGAAGTTCAAATATTTTAACTCTTATAATTTTAATTCTTACAGGGTTGTTTTCTGTTTTGTCCTTGATGCTGTCAGGATTGCTTCTAGTCCCACTATGAGCCAGGACTGGATTAAGCAGGTCTTCTGGTAATGGGTAATTGTTAAAATGGAATGTTGTTCTGATCAATCATGCAATCGATAGATAGATAGATAGATAGATAGATAGATAGATAGATAGATAGATAGATAGATAGATAGATAGATAGATAGATAGATAGATAGATAGATAGATAGATAGATAGATAGATAGAGTGCATCCAATAGGATTGTAAATTCATTGAGCATTACAATGCTTTGAAATTAATACAAATAGGTAGACATTTTCATTTATGAAAGACATTAAGAAATGGCTGATCTTTAGCATTGAAAATAGAGAAGCTTATGAAGAATGTGTAGGTAATGAATATTATAAAAATTAAACACAAGGGAATGGATGTCTGTATTTAGCTTTTAAAAGGTCATCAAATATGTCAAGAAAAGGCTTGTGAAGTCTGAAGACTTTTTTTCTAGTGTCAAAAAGAACTATAAGATTGTTCATTCATATTCTAATCCCTCTTTGTTCTGTCTCAAATAAGAAATTCAATAATACTTGTGGAATATAGGGGGCGCTCTCGCCCCCTTGAATCCTCAGACGACACGTCAGACAGCAGGTAAAAGTCCAAATAATTGAATTTGTGCACCAAGCACCTCCACTCCACAATACTCCAATAAATCAATAATCACAATAACAAATCCTTCACTCTTCCCAGCCCAACTCCCTCCCAACTCTGGCTCCATCTGCTGGGGTTTCCCACAGTCCTTTTAAAGTCTCTGACCCGGAAGTATTCCGTCTCTGGGTCAAATGCCTTCTTTAGGTGTCCCGGAAGTATTGCGATTTTCCGACCTCGTGACTCCTAAGTACTTCCGGATTAGCGTCACCATAATAGTCCCCGGGTTCTTGGTGAGCTCCCCCTGGCGGCACCCATGGCACCCAACAGGGCTGAAGAACCAGACTCCATGTCCCATGCTGCCCTGCTGGAATCCTGGGAACCATTTCTGTCCAGGGGAGCTGCCATCTAGCATCCTGGGGGATGTAGTGTCCTAAAAAGGCTCTCTCTCTTAGTTGAGGGACGTCCCGGTGAGACGGAATCACCGGCTGTCCCCCACATACTATACTAGTACTTCTTCAGATTAGAAATGTGTTTCAGTAGAGACTTGTCCCCTAAAAAACATTTTATTCTAGTAGATTAAAGTGTTGATAACTGTGTGAGAGACACCTAAGTTGCAATGTACATTGTAAAATGGTTCTCCTTTTTCCTTTTTGGTTATATTGATAAGAGTATCTCATGTCTATGCTCTCAAGCACATTTTATTGTAGGTGTTATATTTCTTTCCTTGTGATACTAGCATTTAGGTTCAGATTAGTCTACTGATGGATGGATGGATGGATGGATGGATGGATGGATGGAAGGATGGATGGATGGATGGATGTGTTAGGTTGTTGCTAATAAGGAAAGCCATGTCATGGTTGCATATAACTACTGTAAGTTGAGTACTTCCATACAACTGTATCTGATTAATATTCTACCTGTCTAAGTGATGTTGTAGTCTTAGCAATTGTTCAACATCTCCCTCTACAACTGCATCCAAAAAAGTGGCTGCTGTTAGGGTTCTCAGCAAAAATAAATTGCAAACAAGTTGCACTCTTTTTGCTTGAGATGACAAAACAATTATGTGTATTTTTTGCATATAGACAATTGGGGATATTTCAAAAGTAGTTATGAGTGACTTAGCAAACAATTGCAATCTGAGATCAGAAAATGGGGCATCAAAGTCACTTTCAGGAATATCAGTTCATTTTTGACAGTGCAACGATATTTTTGTGTGGTGTACTTTTTGTGTTTAAAGATTAACTGCTTAAAAATAAAAAAAGAATAGTTTTAAGCATTCTTAGAAGAACAATTAAGAACATTAAATCGTAATTCAGCTTTTTTTTCACATCTTCCAAGTTAAAACTTGTTGAAATGACTACATAGCCAATAAGTATCAAATTTGATGTCATAACATCTTATGTGAAATACAAAAAAAGATGTGTTTGTTAAGCTGCAAACACATTTACCTATTGTTAATTATATGTGAGATTACAATAATTTCCATAATTACTCTAATGCTGTCTTCAGATAAAGTTTGAAGAAAACCAACCCTATCCTACTTGTACTGTTAGATAAAATTATTAAATATATTACTTTAATCCCAGACCAAGGATACAACATATAATTAAATGAAATACAGGAACCATATCAGTCTTTAACGCTTCATTAAATTGAGCCATGTTAGTCATTTTTTAAATAGGCTGAAAAGGCCAAGCTGTTCTGGCTTTTACTTTACTTATCTCTAACAATGATATTTTTAGTAAGCTTGTACTTCATGTTTGTCTTTTATTTGTCATAAATTAGGTTTTTACTGCCATAGTTTTCTGCCGCAAGCAAAAGGCATAAAGATTAGACAAACTGGTGCCTCTAACTTGTCCTATTATATGTATGCATACCTTGCAAAGCACTGGCACTTTCTGACATTTTGTTTCTGGTGTATGCCTTACACTGTTAGTGGAGGCTCCAGCCACGTATATTTCTGAATTGGAATAAATAAGTTTGGGAAATGAATGAATAGATTAAGAAATAAATTTAGCAAAGTTTTCTTCAGACACATTCTTGATTGAAAATGCAATTGATGTTCTGCAGCATTTCTTTTAAGCAGTGTGGCACACTGTTGATTTAAAGCTCTCGGGATTGGGATTTCACTCTTAATCCAGTCACTCTTAAAATGCAGTTCTCCCTGTGTTTTACAAGTTACTTTTGTCTTATTTTTTACACCATATCATTAAGATGTCAGCTTAAAAGATGACTTTTAAGTGCACCTGTGAGTGTGGCTTTGGCTTCTGTTTTTGCACCCAGCTCCCCATGACATTGTACCGGGTTAAAAAAAAAGATTCAGAAAAAAATATGGTTTTAGAGAGTAAGTTAATTATATAGTTTAAAGATTTTTCAGAGTTACATTTTCTTTCTTTTTGTTTTCAGTTTGAGTTTAGCTCACTTCAAGGTTTCGATGCTCAGTACTCTTTGATCTCCTGGTGTTGAGCTGTACTTCATTATTCTGACTCCCATTTATCTCCCAGTCTTTTCATTGCCTGGTGGCATAACATACACACAGATACACAATCTTCAAATAAAAGTCATGCCACCTTGTACTTCTGACCAGCATCTCACAGAACTTCCACTTTTCAGATGCTTCATCATGCAAATTAAAATAATCACCCCCCCCATGATACAATCCCACCTTGCTACAGATCACTACTGCAGTTATGTAAGAGCATGTAAGGCAGAAGCATGTTGTCTCAATAGTAAAGCAGGTTAAAATCAATTTTTTTTCCAAATTCATATTTAAACAAATTGTAATGAGCACAAAGATAGAAGGAATAAAGCACACAATGAATAATGATTTATCCTAGTAATGAGCTTGTTCATTGGACAATAATGAACAGCAACACCATACTTTCGGAGCCTAACAAGACTGATTATTTAACATTCCCATTGTTATGTGCCACAAGAAATGTCCCCAAACTGGGAAGAACAGACAGCCTGCTTTGTGCTATTTTCCTGTAACATGAACACTCTTTCATCACTGAGACCCGAGACTAGCACTACCACTGTGAGCGGCTCCTATTTAAACATTTTCACTGTAATTTCCCTAAAGTCTCTGCTGTCTTTCTTGAATCATCTTGAGGCTTATCAAAGGATGTTCTCCCCTTTCTTGCTGGCAGCTGCTGCCATTCGAGTATCTAGTCCTGCTGAAAATGTTAAAAACCTGCAGAGAGTTGCCTTCTCCTGGCTGATACAATACGTTCTTGCAAAATCTGTAATGGGCACTGAGTGACTTAGAAAACAATAGTAGCATATTTTAAAAATGTATTTTCAGTGGCTGCCCACAATTTTAACTTTCAGGCTCTCAGTGGCTCCAAATCTTTATTTAGGGTTTACAGAGCCCAAGGGACTACATTTATTTCACAGTTTTGGTTAGTAATCTGTCAAACTTATCAATAAATGGAACTTATCACTGCTAAAAATTTCAAGACATATTTCAAAAACTTATATTGTCCATGGCGGCACAGTGGCGCAGTGGGTAGCGCTGCTGCCTCGCAGTTAGGAGACCCAGGTTCGCTTCCCGGGTCCTCCCTGCGTGGTGTTTGCATGTTCTCCCCGTATCTGCGTGGGTTTCGTCCGGGTGCTCCGGTTTCCTCCCACAGTCTAAAGATATGCAGGTTAGGTGCATTGGTGATCCTAAAATTGTCCCATGTGTATGTGTGCCCTGTGGTTGGCTGGCGCTCTGCCCGGGGTTTGTTTTCTGTATTGCGCCCTGTGTTGGCTGGGATTGGCTCCAGCAGACCCCCGTGACCCTGTAGCTAGGATAAAGCGGGTTGGATAATGGATTGATGGATGTATTGTCCACTTGGCTGGTGTTTTCACAAATATTTTTGATGCCCCACTGAAAGAATCTTTGGTTCTCACCTCCTTCACAAAAATAATTATTTATATACATGGAATACAAAAGTGACCTGCGTTCATTATTTCCAACCCCAGCTACTCACTGAAATTGTGATAAAAAGTGATGAGAGACTGGTGCTGGAATACATTAAATGGAATAACCCAGCTAGTTTGGACCACCACCAATCTGTATATCATCACATCTGTTTCACAAAAGGCATCTCTTGCACTTCATACCATCCTGGTACATTTGGATAATAACTACTACTATGCCAAAGTACAGAGTAGAACTAATAATATCATCAAAGCCAACCAGCAAGTTCCTCAGCTTGAGACTGGTGCTATTCTCTGCAACTGGATTTTCTTCTTCCTTATTGGCAGACCTCACCATTTGCAGATTCACAGCATATCTTCCTTCACATATATACTCAACATTGGCACCCCCTCATGACAGTGTACTGGGTACTCAAACAGTTAATCTGATGGTAACACTACCATTTTAGATCTGATTGCCAACAGTGAAGAAACAGGCTACAGATAACAGATTTATCCTCTGACACAGTGGTGGCAGAACAACGGTTTTATGGTATACAGAGACCATCCAAAAAGGATGTTAGGTTTAGTGGAGTAAAAATCAAGGGATGTTATTTTTAAATTATACAATGCACTACTGAGGGCTCATCTGGAATATTCTGTGTAGTTCTGGTCTTGTTCTATTGTGAAACATGTTCAACTAAACTAGAGAAGGTCCTGAGAAGAAAATCTTGACTAACTTCATGACTACAAGAAGTTATTACTTAGGGATGAAGGAGTTAAACGTTTTCACTTTATTCAATCAAAGGTACAGTAAATAAGAAACATGATAGAAATGTTTAAATGTATGAAGGTGGATTGCAACTGTTATTTTTAAATGAGTATTTCAATATGAATATGGTTCCATTTTTAACAGCAAGTTTTACACACATTTTAGAACCATAGATGATATTAATTAAAATGATGAAGTAATGTGGTGTATAATAGTACACTGTGGACCATCAAAACTTGACTAGATGATTTTTTACAGAAATTACGTGAATTTAAATTTTCATGTCATATTGGGCTGAATAGCCTGTTTTCATCAAAATAATTCTTATATTGTTAATGTGAGACAAACCAAGGAGCTTGAAATTCCTTGTAGTCACTATCACTGATGATCTAATACGATCACAAAACATCGAAGCTTTTGTCTAGAAAGCTTACCAGTGACATTACTTCATCAAAAAACTGAGATGACACCATGTATGCTCAGTGGCCTCTATATGTTCATGGTTAATCCATTGCTACAGGCTGCATTACACTCTGGTACTGCACTTGCTCACCTCAAGACTACAAAGTAATACAAATTAGGGTTAAGTTATCTCAGAATATTACGGACACACAGCTTCCTTTTGTCCATGAATGCTTCCTTAAAAAGGCAAACAGTAAGATGTCAGTAATTCTACATGGTCACTTTTCTCCTCCCTCCATTGAGGTGAATGGTAAAGAACCATTAGCACTCACACCACTAGATTTATGAAATATTCTTACCCTCTAGTCGTAATTGACAACAGCATGAGTTTACCTGGTAGGTGTACCTTTGATTTTACATTAAACATATGATATTGTAGTTATCACCCCTGTTGAATATATTTTATCTATTGTTGACATTAGTCAACTGTTACCAGTCTGGGGGAGACATCCAAACATTTCCTTGTAGTATGGACATATGATAATGAATCTGAATTTCAACTTTACTTGAGAGGCATATAATGCCAAGCTCTAGGTAATGTTCAACAGCTTACCAAGTAGCAGCAAGCCTTTTTGTATCAAACCCCAAAGTACAAAACCCCACATACAGACAATGCAGTTTTTTTGTTTTTTTTTTACTATGCCTTCCTTTTGTGGGATATGGCCGGCCGTTCATCCCAGCTAATACCCCCAGGCCACCAGATGGAGCCCTCCCGAATGCCAGCAGGGAATTAGGACATTGGAGTTTTCCTTCACAGCCCTGCTGGATACCATGGGAGCCACCAGAGGACGCTACAAGGAGGCATAAGGACTTGTATGTTCCCTATAACCCGGAAGTACATCTTAGTCACAGCGACAGAGGGAATGACGTACTTCCGGGATGAAGAAGAGGAGTTTTCACCTGACCCGGAAGTGCTGGGAAGTCACATGGACCGAGGGATCAGAAGCACTTCCGGGTCAAGGACTATAAAAGACTGTGAGAGATCCCAGACAGGCGAGCTGAGTCGGGAGGAAGGGTGACAACGCGTCTGTGAGTGGAGGATTGTTATTGTGTATTGATTTGATTAGTGTATTGATTTATGAGTATAGTGGAGTGGAGGGTGCACATTATTGTTCTAATAAAATAAGTTATTGGACTTTTATCTGGTGTCTGGCATCTGGTCCGAGGGTTCAAGGCAACGATAGCGCCCCCTATCTGTCACACTTTGCACCAAATAAGCATGCAAAGGAACCACTATTCTGAATCATACTTTACACCCACAGGTATGGGCTCTTTTGCATTGTATAGGGCCTTCCTCAGTTTCCTGTACTGCCTTTGAATATATGAACGGATTTAGATTGGGTTTTTTTCTATAATTTGCTTGAACATTCTGGTTGATTTTGTGACTTCTCTCATCGCACTAAGTATCATAATTCGCTTGCAGCACTGATTTATTCGTCCGATTCTGAGACACAGGTTGCGGGCCGAGGGGAGGGGGAGGCAGGACCTCAGGAGTAGGGGGCTGGGCGGGGCCATCCTCACTCATGCGCCAGCCTCCGTTCAAGTCACTCTGCCTCTTGCCACGTGTTGGAGCGTACCATGCCACCGCTTAGCTAGCGATACCTGTTTGTTCATCAGACATGATTATTTACAGATTGTTAAAGAGTAACGTTTGACATTTTTGAGAGAGAGATCACAGCTACGTGTCTTTTAGATGGTACCTGCTCATTGGCCGAGATGTCACAGCCACGTGCACTTCTCCCCACGCAGGGGACACTATCCCGTCAGAGCTGAACACGATCAGATACAGTGGCAACGTTTGATGTTGGAGCATACCTACCTTCTGCTTGGCCAGAGATACCTTGCCAATTTTTTCCATTTTTGGGAAAGAGATTGTAGCTACATTTTCGTCTCTGATAGTAAAACCAAAAATATTATAAATCAAGAGGCCCTACAAAATACAAAAGCTATCAATAAAAATTCTTCTCAATACAAATTATTACTTTTTTATTTTATTTTTTTATTGAATTTTAAAGTTTGTTCTGTTTCACTACTATGCGGGCAGAGCCGTGGGGGACAGCTAGTATAACTATAAAATATGCTTTAGTGATTTCTATTATGCAAAAAAGAAGCACATAAAGCTAAATTGGGAATGATTGCTGGAAGATCAAGGAGGCAATAACCATCAACTGTTGTCTCTATGAGTCTTTACTGTGACCTTCCTTCTCTTCATAACTACATCTGTTGATTGTGTTCTCCTTGATTCAGAAAAAGTTATGTTTGTGGAAATGTGAACATTACAGTAACATTATGGCTCTCATCAGGTGTGATGGTCACACATCAAGTTAGTGTAACAATGTTGCTAGCAAAAGCCATTACTACTTGTGACATTTGCATTTCTTTAGCTATTTACAAGTTCAGCTTTTTGTAGCTTTTTAATGTTTTAGATACTGTATAATTACTTACTGTGAAAAAGTATGTAACATGTAGTAATACTGCAATGGATACTGTAATTTTATCAGGACATGATTCATTTTTTTACCTTGATAAAAGCATTTAATAAATTATTCATTAGTATTCAATGCAATTCCTGTGGATTTTCCCCTAACAAAATTCATGTAGCTAACTGAAATGCTTGGTTATTCCTAATCTTTTTCAGCATAATTGGCACAGGGAAATGCAAAAAAAGAGCTAGAAACCTGCAAGGAGTTTTAAACAGAAGCTTTTGAGATGTTTATCTATTAGCTAAACAAACAAGCTTAATGGACCAAATGGTCTTCACTCATTTGTCATATTTCATATTTTATTATGCTCTATATAGTTTGGTATCAAAGGAAGAACAGTTATTTGAAAACAACATAATTATCTGGCTAATAGATTAAGCGATAACCAAGCAATTAAGATATCTAAGGTCAGGCAAGTTTGTGTAACAAAACGTATGAAATTATAAATTGATTTTAAAAACTGTGCAAAAGCACATACGCCCATTAATATTTTCTAAAAAAAGAAAGTATTAATAGAATTATCATTTTGTAATCTCTGTGGTTTTAAGTAATGGCTGTTGAATCATTTGCAGCTGCAACAGGGCACATAGTCAAGTGAGTCACAAAATGTATTTATGCTGGCACATACAAGTCTTTGAAGCTAAAATAGCGATGCATTTAAATTCCTGTGGCTCATAAAATATCATAACTGTTTTCTTTAGAAGTACCCATTCAATAAAATAATAGAGCAACTAGATGTCACAAAGGTTTTTGTGTTTGCACATTGATCAACTAGCCTGTTAAACATCACTGAGTTAAGCTGTAATGTACTGTTTCAACTTACCTCAACATAAATATACATCTTTTTCATAGGACAGTACAAAGGCTCACTTTGTCTTATCATCATGGTAACAAATAAATAGTCTTCTTTAGTTGTCAATGCCCGAAAACAGCACCCTCTATTGAAAGGAAAAAGAATTATAAACAACCTAATAAAGAAATTACATTGAGCCTGCAAATAGGAATTATAGGTGGATAACCTAAGATATGAAAAAAAAAAAAAAAACGCATTAAACAGTGGAACACATTTTATTTTTCTGCCAAATTTCTGGATTCAATAGTCTTCTGTTTGAATTAGATCAGTATTGAAAAAGCAGAATTAAACAAATACTTTAAATAAAAAGAATAAACAGTGCAGTAGCAAATGCAGCTCAGTATGAATCTTTATTAATTTTAGAAAATTAAGCATAAAGATGAACTTGTATTCATATTCTCATAATAGGGTTGTGAGAATGAGAATACATGAACAGAAAATTGTCACTTTCTTATATAATTCGTAAAAGAGGGTAGAGATTTGCTAATGATCTATTTCAAATGGAAGTCCTTTTGATAAAAAGGGAAATACATTGCATATTCATGAATCTTGCTCTTGCTGTCTTGACCTTCTAGACATCTGTCTCACAAGTAGTGCAAGTTAAAAATCTGTGAGCTTTACCATTCACAGTCCTCAGCTATTTGGTGTTGATTGTCAAAGTCATGGATCTTCAAATATTGGTTTGATTTTTTTGCTAGTTCTTAATTAAAATGCATAATATTGTCTTCCGAACTTCATGGTCATTCACTGTATTAGGTATGTGTTACTAGGTCTAATGTACTAAATCATTTAAATATAGCATTTGTTCATTTAAATTTAGAAAGTTAAAGATTGCTTATTACTAGGTTGTTTATATTTTTTCCTTAGCTATACTGAAGATAACTAAAATGCAAATAATATTTAAAAATCTGTAGTCACCACTGTACACAGCATGACACCCTGTCCTTGCTCAGTAGATGTAGTGTAGTATTTATTGTGCTCTAAATATTTTGTAATATTCAAAAAGAAAAATCAAATGTAATGTTTATTCTCGTGATATTTTACATGCATTTTTGAGGGCAAACAACTTATTTTTTCCATGCTCCAAATCACTAATTATTAGGTGTTTCAAAACAGGATTGGAGTGGTAGGGTAACATATATTCAGCAGTACAATGATTATGACTAGTAGGATTGGTGGTTTTGCAGGATTTATTTCCCTGAGTGTAATCATAACAAAATGCTAATTTTGTAATTAATCGTATGATCAAAAAGTCATGGAGTCCCAGAGGTATAGACTAGATGAGATGGTATGTCCTTTTCTTCATGTGATTTAAAAGATAAAACATTTTATCAGCATTACCATGTCATTTTATGAATTTAAGTAGTGCAGAACCAGTAGCTTGCCACCGATTACATTTTCAACGTAGTTTTAGTGGGGGCTCAGTGACAGGCTTTTATACAGTACCTGGCTGCTACATCTAGCCATTATTCTGTATTTTTCACCTAGAAGATAGCATTGACAGGTTTATAAAATGGAAGAGTATACGTTGCAAATCTGACTATTTTTATTTTATTATTTTTTTGCTTCTGTTATTGTAGCTGAAAGCTGTAAAATGCCTGCATTACAGTTATATTTGCCTGACATTTTAAGAGAAAGATGGAAGTTCCTAATTTGCAGTGGATTGTTTCTTTGCTAATGTACACTCACCAGCCACTTTATTAGGTACACCTTGCTAGTACCGGGTTGGACCACTTTTAGCCTTCAGAACTGACGTAATTCTTCATGGCATAGATTTAACAAGATGCTGGAAACATTTACGTCCATACTGACATGATAGCATAACGCAGTTGCTTCTGATTTGTCAGCTGCACATCTATGATGAGACTTTCCCATTTCACCACATACCAAAGGTGCTCTATTGGATTGAGATCTAGTGACTGTGGAAGCCATTTGAGTACAGTGAACTCATTGTCATGTTCAAGAAACCAGTCTGAGATGATTTGAGCTTTTTGATATGGTGTGTTATACTGCTGGAAGTAGCTATCAGTAGATGATAAAGGGATGGACATGGTCAGCACTAGGGATGCACCGATACCACTTTTTTGGAAAACGAGTACGAGTACAAGTACTTGCATTTCAGTACTCGCCGATACCGAGTACTTGCCGATACCGAGTACTTAATAAAAACATGATTTAAATTTACAGGTAACAGCTTTAGTCATATAATTTAACAAAAAAAAACAAGAAACTCTCGTCTATCCACTGGGCTAACACTGCTTGTCCAAATATCCGTGGTGAAACTAAACGCAGAGGAGGCTTGCAGTAGGCTGTGGATATGTTTTTTCACGGAGTCGTGTAGTTTAGGCAGCTCCGTGTCAGTCATGTAGCGGCGGCTTGGGACATCATATCTGGGCTCCAGAACATGGAGGAGACGCAGGAATCCCACATTTTCTACCTCCGAGAGTGGCTGGTCACTCAATGCAATGTACTCGATAATTGCCTGTGTTATTTTCACAGCACGTAGATTGTCTCTGGACATTTTCTCTCGTCTTGCAAGAGTTTGCTGCAGCGTGGGTTGTGTTGGTTTAGAAGCGTGGGTAAACTCTTTGTACTCGTTGTCGTGTTGGGATTTTAGGTGCTTGATTAAATTACTTGTGTTAAATGCGGTACCTTTTGAGCCTCCTCTGGACAATTTCGCTGAGCACAATTTGCAGTCCGCCTTTGTTTTGTCGTCTTCATTCACTTTGAAATAGTTCCAAATTGCTGACATGTCTCGCCTCGCCTTCTCCCCGCTCTGAGCTGCAGCCGGGGCCTGGGGGCGGGCACTCGGCGCCTGTGATTAACCCCTTACACGGCGCTCAAACATAGACATTTCTCAGACCGTGGTATCGGTCCCCGGTATCGGGGGACTTTTAACGAGTACGAGTACTTTAGAAAATGTGGTATCGAGGCCGATACCAGATACCCGTTTCGGTATCGGTGCATCCCTAGTCAGCACCAATATTCTAGTGTGCTGTGGCATTTAAACGATGCTCAGTTGGTACCAAGGAGCCCAAAGTGTGCCAAGGAAATGTCCCTCACACCATTACATCACCACCACAGACCTGAAATGTTTATACAAGGCAGGATGGGTTGATGCTTTCATGTTGTTGATGACAAATTCTGAGCCCACTATCCGAATGTTGCAGCAGAAATCGAGAATCATCAGACCAGGCAACATTTTTCCAGTCTTCTGTTGTCCAATTTTGGTGAGCCCATGTGAATTTTAGACTCAGTCACCTGTTCTTAGCTGACAGGAGTGGCTCTCGGTGTGGTTTCCTGCTGGTTCAAGGTTTTATGTGTTGTGCATTCAATCATGCTCTTCTGCATACTTTGGTTTGTAACAAGTAGTTATTTGAGTTACTGTTGGCATTCTATCAGCTCAAACCAGTCAGGCCATTCCTCTGACTTCTTGGCATCAACAAGGCATTTTCGCCAAGAGAACTGCCACTCTCTGGATATTTTCCGTCTTTCAGACCATTCTTTGTAAACCCTAGAGATGATTGTGTGTGGAAATCCTAGTAGATCAGCAGTTTCTGAAATACTCAGACCAGCTCATCTGGCACCATGAACCATGCCACGTTCAAAATCACTTAAATCACCTTTCTTACCATTTCTGATGCTTGGTTTGAACTTCAGCAGGACATCTTGAGAATGTCTACATGCCTAATTGTGCTGAGTTACTGTCATGTGATTTCCTGATTAGATATTTGCTTTAACAAGCAGTTGAACCAGTTGCCAGTGAGTGTGTGTTTTTCAGGTCTGCAGAGATTTGCCAGAAAGTGACATGTTTGGATCCAAAAATTGCCCATATTTCTAATGCAATGTTTATAGTCATTTATTTCATAAAATAAAACTTTTATTTTAGTACTTTGTTTCTGGAATCACTTACATGTCTATTTTTAATGCAATAAATAGTTTTGCTTTGTACCAAACAAATGAGTTTTTTTATATATTTCTCAGCCTACACATTGAGGGAGATGCACAAAAAGAAAAAGCAAGTGCAAAGCTAAGAAACGTTATAAGAACAATAAATGTTTAAACAATGTAATGTCAATGTAATGTCATTAATAAAACAAGAAAGCAAACTTGCCAAACTAGGAAAATCTAGATTGTTAAATTAGGCACTTAATCTGTTCACTTACTCTGGTTGCTTAAAGCTCTGTAACAAACACCTCTCTAAATCCAACAAATGTATGTTTAAATAGCTGTTCCTTTCTTCCAGTTAGAGAGCCATTGACTTGCTCAGTAACCATCATGTATCATCACATCTCCTTCCATGCCTCTCATTTGTCACTGGTATGCAAAAAGAATTGCAGTATACAGTAGTTTAGCGAAGCTGTTTTTCTGATGAAAGTGACTCCCATTAACCTGTATTTGCTTGGTATCTCAAATGTAGTTCCATGGTGTTGTTCCTAGATTTTTTAGATTATTTCTTCTGTTGATTGCATTGTGTCTCCAGTATTTTAGGATATGTTTTGCTAATTATTGGCATCAGCTTTTAGTTATTCTTTGTTCCTGTATGGCACAGGCAGTTTGCAGGCTTACTTTTTTAAATCTATTCTTAAACAAGATTTCCTGATTGGTTTGTCCTACAAGTCTGGGTCACCACATTCACAATGATAAATGGTGTCATGCATAGTAATTGTTAACTGCGAGAGCCAAAGTAGAGTGAAAAGCTTTGAGATGACTCCAACTTAATTCTCAACTAAAACCTTTCATACTCTTGATATATATACAATACATAATGGAGACCTTTACAAGGTTAGGATATAATTACTGTGTAGCCAATGTTTAAATTATGTCACTGTGATCAGTTAAGTTTATTTCATTGTATCTGACTTTATTCATATGAGCAGAAACCAGACACATTTAGGTAAGATAGCTGACAGAAAAAGACATGTGTTTCTTACATAACACACGAGGCAAGCTGACTGACGGAGGGTGCAGATTCACTAGGTTAGCAATATGACAAGAAGATAAGCAACAGACAACTGTTTGCTGCCAAGGCAGAATATTCATGGAAAGAAGCAATGTGCAGAAATTCAGTTTCTGGTTTAACATGGCTGTTCTATTTTCTGTGAGTGATGAACCAGCAAATCAGAATATACCCATGTTTGGAGCTTTCATGATCGTGTTTCAGACTCTTGATCTGTAGGAAATGTATAAATACTTAGAAGTTCCCCAGAACAGCAGAAATCACCTATGGACGGATATAAGACATCACTCCTGCCAACATGCTTTCCCACGCTCTATCTCAAAGTTGGGCAAGCACCATTCGCAGGAAACCCCAAGTGTATCATACTTTGGCCAAGTAGCTCTTCTTCCAGTGTTATATTCTTGTGAGTGTTAAGCCTTAAATAGATGCTAGTATAATTTTCCTTTAGTGTTACTGATTCATTATTTCATTTAGAATCACAGCTGTATCGCTAGAGAAAACTATAAGATATATCTTTTATGTATTTTGTTGGGTTAGTAATCGAGATCTCTAACAAACGTCTTCCCAGTGTGTATTCTTTTCGATACTCACTGGATAGATTTTTCCTCTTAAGTAGTCCACTTTTTCCCACTGCAGAGGAAATACTCATAAAGCTGCCTGGGCATTTTTGGTACATCTCATAAGTGAATTGCATTGAACATCATTTATTGCCAGCCAAGTACTTGCTAGAAATCTGCCTTCTTGTCATATTTATAGATGTAATAATATTAAAATACAATTGACAGTATTGATAATATTTTATGTAATACTATATAGTACACAAAAACATAATAAATAATAATAATAATAATTCATTACATTCATAAAAAAGAAATAATTCCCTGTGCAAAATCATTTTTTGAAACTGAACATCAATTTTGTTGAATGCAAATCTGGGGATACAGAAGTGAATCAAAAGTTGTGATTGACTAGAGTAGAAAATCTCTTTATGTGTAGGTTATTCTTGGTCTGAGTGACCCATAACAGTTTATGATGTTAATAATTGAAGTATATGGGTCCCCCATGTGTATGGTTTTTAATTATTTTTACTTCCTGATCCAAGATATATATAGGTCTTGAATAGAGTCTAGTTTGAGGCCTATAATCCCCTCTGCTGTTTGAACAGTTAATTTAATCTCAATTCAGAGTGTAAGATCTGTATTTTTCAAATTCAAGTTATTTCTTTATAAACATGGTATATATTGATTTGTCATGTGTAATTGTGTTTTAAAGTTAAGCATTTTCTATAAATTTTAAAAAGTACCAGTCCAGACATTTTGTAGAGGAACCTTATGGAACAAGAGACATGACCAGAAAATAAAAGTCTACAAATTCACCTCTTTGAACTGACAAAAGTTACGATATATATATGTCTTGTAGCCATAGTTGTTTAGTACAAAAGCCACATTTTTAGCATATTCAGAGCCACAATTCTATGGGCAGGCAAACTTGCCAGTTGATTCACCTCATCAGACTGTTTGAATGTTTTTATTATTACTGAGGTCAGTGCTGCTGCTATGTAATCACTTAGAAAGGAAAATGTTCCTTTTGATAGCACTAGATAATTTTGAATATTTTTAAAAAATCTGGAGCCATACATTTTCTCAAAGATTGGTTAAAAATGAGAATAAGTGCAAGTAATAACTCATCAGCGCAGTATCTTAGTGTGGAGGGAGAGATGTCTAGGCCAGCTTTTTTATGATAATTCTGTCTCCAGAGCAAACATACTTCAATTTCAGTGATATGGATGAGAGATAAAGAATCAGAGTCAAAGAGAGACAAATCCAGTGGAGCAGGGTCATGATCAGGGTCCCAAGTTGTTGAAGAGTGCCTCTCAAACCTGGAATAAAAGATGTTCAGCTCATTGACTAAACTGGAATCAGTCAGAGGCAAAGGATTTGCATTTGCAGATAGCAATCATTTGCAGTCCTGTACATTAGTATTCGTCTTGCTGATATTCTTTTTTTTTTTGTATAAAGCTTTACATTCACTTTCTTAGGCATTCTTTTTATCTGTAAATACCATTTACATTTCTTTTGAAAGCTATGTCTGCTCACAAGTATATTTAATTTTTCACTGAACACTTTCCTGAATTTTGTTTCCAGGCCATCCTCTAATCTCTTCTTTGCATTGCTAGTCTACCTATACACAGTTTTTATTAACAGGTTTTGCTGATTTTAATTTCTTTCTAAAAAAAAAGAAAAAAAAAAACAAAACATCATGACATGATCCAGGTTTCCAAGAAAGACCATGAAATAGCCTGGTAAGCACCTGGGATAGCACTGTAGACCTTTGACATTCATTTGTACATCTAATTTCTGAATCTACTAGTATCAGATCAATGGTGTCTTGAATACTGCAACTATCTGTATGGATGGATTTAATTAGAAAAAAAAATCTGAAACATGTACCTCACCAGCATCTTAATTAGCAAACGTTTCATTGGTCTCAATTGAGAGTAAGCATGCAAATTGAAAGATCTTTATTCATTAAAACAAACTAAAAACTAAAGTAGCAATAAAGGAAAAGCAAAAACAAAATCTTGGTGTAACATAGGAATGAAATTGGACTCAAACAAATAAACCACAATAAACAACATTCATAATTTAAAATAATCCGAAACTGAATGGATAATCAGAAGCACTGAAAATAAAATATAATGAAACACACAAGAAAAGTAGGCAGACATAAGCATGAATTTTAACAAAGGGCAAGGCTAAATGTCAAGAAAATATACTGAGATCTGAGGTTGCAAAGAAAAAAGAGAGAAGAGAGTGAATGAATGCTTCATATTACCTGCATATGCCATGGTTGCTCCAAACACACCTACTGTGCCTTGGCGAAAAGCACAAAGGATGAACAATAGCAATGTGGTAACCAGGAAATAAAAATGATAAAGAATTCAAAACAAATATAGAATAAACAATCTACTGTAAGCCAAATGAATGTTTGCCAGAAGTTAAAATCTAGCATTCAAGAAAAATACATCAAGCATAAAATTCATTCTAATAGCAGCAAAATCCAAAACCTTGGATACTGGCATTGTGCCATTCAAGTGCCACTATCTGTCATGGTTCAGTCAGCATTTTCCCACACTAGTTGTGCCCCTTGTTTGTTTTGTTTAATTGTATGCAATTTATTCATATTAATGTTTATTGAATTTATTGTATCTGTTTTTCTATGTGTGGGTTGGTAAAGGGGAATGGCCTTTGTTATGTTCCTTGTGTTTTGTGGGTGGCTCCCCCAAGAGGTGTGGCCACCTGCCAATATCCACCAGGAACAGCCCTCCTCCCTATTTAAGGGAGGGCCCCCCATGGTTCCTGACTGTTCTTTGAACACGCTAGGGAGTGGAGAGTTTTTGTGAGTATCTCTGTCATTGATATTGCTTTTGATTTTCTGGATTTATGAACCCTTGCTCTGTTTTTGATCGTGTTTTCTCCCCCACTAGTGGGCAACTTTTTGAAAGTATTTTGTACCTGTGCTTTCAGGACTTCCTCAGATCACGACACTATCTTATATAGGGGCGACACAATGATGTAACACGTAATTTGATGCAAAAATTAGCCACTTCCAGAAACAGTAAACAAATGATGGCATTCATTAAACGATGCTTCAAAATGGTGGCAACCATGCCATTTTTGTAAATGGTGACAAAAATTAATAATCTTATAAGACATGGAAATGATCCAATAATTAAACAGAATAGAAATATTCGTATAAATTACACCACCTCTTGGAAAGGAACACAGGCAGGGTTCCAAAATATTATTAGTGTGACAAGCGTATGACTAAAATGAACTTAATGAGCAGAACACAGGCTATAATTCAGCTCTATCTAGATAGTGCAGAGGAAGGAGCCATTGGTAGAGCGTAGTCTAAAGCATAACAGCAGGCCAATGGAGTCATTCCCAATTGCAGCAGACATGAGGAAGAAACTAAACCCAGATGGTTTGCCCATTATTTTGACACACATGCCAATTGTGGTTATTTTGTGCACTGTTCATGTACAGTAAAGACATATAGAATCTATTAAAGTACAGATGAGTGGTAATGTATTTAAGTTTGGTTGGTCAGTTTATTACATTTTTTTGCAGGCCTGCTACTCACGGCATTCAAACTATAAATTATGCGACTATAAAATCAGAGTCACTAGGAGGAAGATCCCTGAAAGACACATTAGAGGGGAAGAAATGGCAGAAAAAAATTTACTAAAAACAAAGTAGAACTACAAGGGCCTGAACAGGAAGAAAGTTACAACGAGAGCTTCTTTAGCTACGCATACCTTTATAAAAGTTATCAATAGAGTTAAAAGAAGGGAGAAAAAAATAAACCTCACATGACTGCCTTTTCACAACATTAATATTACTTCAGTAACCCTTATCTGTCTGATATTAGTACTTGCGCACAATGAAGGATTAGAGCCACAACTCATTTGTGTTCATTTTGTGCAATTTCAGGTTAGTGTCCCTTGCTGCTTTTATTAATGAAATATGTTTATTTGTGCAGATATCAATAAATCAATTAGGCCAAGGTAATTTAAATAAAATATGTGTTCTTAGTTCAAAGGATGTTACACGTTTTGCAGAAATGGAGCAGATATTACAGTTTGTTGTTGGTTATCTTCTTATAGCATAGTAAATAGATACACTACCAGGGGAATTGGAGTGGGTGTTCAGAATTCTGAATTACTGCAAGAAGGTAATACAATAATGAAACACACACAGATTTTCCTTGAAAAATGTAACCACATAGATAATTCCATCAGATTTGCTAGACTGAGTCTGCCAAACTAACATATTGTAGCATTTGAAGATGGTATTGAGATGAAACTCTGGGATAAGGTCTTCCTGAATTTAAGCAATTGTAGAATTATCACTTTTCCAATTTTTGTTTTGTCTCTCTGTCTAATATTCACCAAATTGGGACATGACATGGATAGTGATAGTGACGGGCAGACTGCTGGCCTTCTGTTCTCACCCCTTGAGGCTAGATAATTATCCTCCCATATATTCACCTACCAAAATCTTGTTACGACTTTTACACTCCTATAGATAGCCAGCACCTATCGCCTTCTCAGAGCTCTGCCAGAGGCCGTGAGTGAGTGCAGTGGGGCTGATCAGAGGACCTTACTAAATCATCCAATCAATAGTAGCAATGGGTGGTGTGTACAAAGGGCAGGTACTTAACCAGTGTAGCGTATGACCTGCACTTACTGGAAATTCCTCATTCATGGGGATCAATTGCAAGCACTGTTCCCCATCATGAGTGGCGCCTAACAGCTTACCCACGCCTTTCGGCACTCAATAAACATACATTCATATATTTAATGTAGTGCACATATGGAATTCTCTAATGTTCATTCATGCCCCATCCTGCAATCCGCAGTGAAGACCTTATCTGTGAATAAGTACGATTAGCTCAGAAGTGTCACAAAAAGGATTACAATTTTATAAGTGTATAAAATCAGTGGATGGTTAGGATTTATTGTATATACTGTACATAGGGCTTGGAAGAGGTACTTTTAAATTTAAAACAGTGTGATGATATCTGATATATAAAATATAGTGCAACAGTAAAGACAAAATAAAACCTAATATATACATTTGTTGTTGAGGACTAATCAGGTTTTCAGGAAATATTGTAGAAAGTCCTTCTAAAGCTGAAGTCTTTAGTAAAGTTTTTTAATTGTTACAATATAATGAGGCACATGGGTGGAGACTTTCTTAAAAACTGATATGAAAACTTCAATAGAGCTGGTGTAGATTTAAAATTTGTATACCAGAAGCATTAGGCTGAATGATAATTAATGAGAGAAATGTTGTGCACTATTCTGAAATAATAGAAAGTACTAAATACATGTCCTTTTAGCACAAATACGTTAATTACGTGTTTTATACAAGATATAATTCACAACATGATAGGTTTAGGGTTTAAGGTTAGACTTGTCACCTTCTCACATTGGTATCTATTGACCTGGGAGTAATGAGCATAATTTGGGCAATGCATCCTTGGCATATAGAAGAGTGCTTCCAGTTCAGAGGCAGAGAAGCAATGTTTCTAAAGGGCTCAAGCGTAAACATATTGTTTTACAATGTGCTTTGTTTCTTCTCTTCAATCTCCTTTCCCAGCTAATGTGTGAATGAAACATGAACAATTAAATATCCATTTAATCATTCTCTAGATCACCCTATTCCAAAACAAGGTCACAGGTCACCAGAGCTCATCTTCACTCAAAGCACTGAGTGTAAGGAATGAACTATCCTTGAACAGGTTATCACTGCATGTACATTCAAACACCTACGTGCTCAGATGCACAGATGGCCAGTTTAGGGTTGAAAAACAGTTTTATCATGATTCCTCCCACATTCCCAAAGATAGGCAGGATAGGTTATTTGGCTCTTCCACACTGTCCCCTGTGTGAATGTGAGTGTAGGTAATTTCATGAGTAGCATTCTTATGGAGTGGCATCCTTTCAAGAACTGTTTCCTGTCTTGTGCCCAGTGCTGTCAAAATAGGATCTAGTCCCCCAGGATTAAAGTTGTTTGAGACTGACATACTGTATATGGTAGAGTACACAAAACACATGGATAATATGTACACACCACACAGACAGTTAACTAAGGCCGGACAGATCGTCAGTCCATGGCAGGGTCCACACACTCACAATGTACAATGCAAACACCATGATTTCCTGCAAATAAATGAGTGTTTTTATTTAATTATTTATTTATTTTCGGCTTTGTCAACTGTCTACAAAATGTATGCTTAGGAGAAGGAGATGCATATAGTCTCTCACTTTAGGCACTATCAGTAAAATTTGGCAGCTTTACCTACCAAATCAGACATTCATCAGTTGCTGCCTAAGCTGTTGAAATTGTACATAGATAAATATGTTTAATCTATTCAATTTCCAATTTTCAATTGTGTTCTTGTAGAATAAAATAATATGATCTGACTGAATTATTCATTACTGCAAAGACTATGGTTTCTAATCATTTTGTTGGTGTACTTTATCATGGGAAAATGTCATCAGCACATCTTCTGAATATAATTATGGTCATTTTGCATTGTTGATAGTGGCCACTCAACCTAAAGCTGTTCAGTAATAAGGTAACCTTTGATTAAATCTTTTACTAATTCTTCTCCAAAGTTATGGTGAAGCCAACTAATGTAAAGTAACAACGATGTAAAATTAGCTGAGTGTCTTTATTCATTTTCTTCACTCTGCAGAGTGAATATTTGATGGATAAGGCATGTGCAAGAGATAAGATGTCATTAGCAGCACCGTTACAGAGTCATCTTTAGTGCTTCATGTTTTAAGTATTCATATTTTATATTGCTCGTTGGATCTTCGAGAACAACCCTTTTTTTTGGGAACATCAACTATGGATGGCCATTTAAAAATGCTGTTCAATATTTTAGACACATTTGCTGCATTCAAAAGAGCAAAAAGAGACATAAATAAAAGTAGTGCTTGAAACTTTTTTGGATGGACAGTAGAACACCATCCTTATGGCCAAAGTGCTGTTACTGGTGATGATGTGGTAGGGGTTTGGAGGGTAACTTTTAGAAATTCAAACACATGGTAAAACGAATCTACCAGGTTTAAATACCTAGCCTTTAACCAAATTATTTTGGATTGTCATTCAATTTATGACCTATCTCATTCTTTGAAAGGGTGGTGCTCTTTATATGGAATCATCTTGGCTGTTATTTACTTGAAATGCATTGATCTTTTGCCCAGTGCATCAATGGTTGGCTATCCCGCCTAATACCTAATATTATAAAGGAGTGTGATAATCCTGTGCTTACACACCATAACTCCCCCTCTTTAACCAGCAACACGTACCTGTTCTTGACATTGTTGTCTAAGGTTGTGGTCAGACACCGTCTCCCGGCCAGGTGTGGGTTAAAACTCTATTGTTTTTGAGACAAAAACAACCATGTGAGGCAGTTATTTGCATTTTTGTCTTCATACAGCTACTTCAAGAGGGCATGGTCAAGTACTAGTTTTATGCTGTTTGTAAACTGTTTTATCTGTTTTACTGTATTATCCCTCTTCCTGCTATGTGGCTTTCTATTTCAGTTTAATTTTAGCTGTTTTGATCTAGTGTGTTGTATTTGTTTATTGTCTTGCAATCTTGGTGTTATTTTTGACAGTAACCTCTCTTTTGAGAAACAGATTAATTCTGTAGTCATGAGTTGCTTTTTCTAGCTTCGTCTTTTAGGTAAGAGCAAGCCTTTTTTTTATCTTCTAGGGATCTTGAGAAAGCTACTCATGCTTTTATCTTTTCTTGCCTTGATTACTACAACTCACTGTATTCTGGGATTAGCAAATCCCTGATACACAGGTTACAGTTGGTCCAGAATACTGACGCTCACTTTCTGGTTGGGGCAAGAAAGTATGACTCTGTTTCTCCAATATTAGCTTCTTTACACTGGCTGCCTGTCAGTTTTCGAAATTGATTTTAAAATCTTGTTGCTAGTTTTTAAATCTTTACATGGGCTTGTTCCTGCCTATTTATCCAGCCATCCAGAGTGCTTAGATCTTCTGGTCAGTTGTCTCTTGTTGTCCCTCGTACCAAGTGTAAAACTAAGGGGACAGGGCTTTTGCAGCTGCTGCTCCTCGCCTGTGGAACTCTTTGCCTCATCACATAAAGGAGTCATCTACAATAACTGTTCAAAACAAGATTAAAGACTCATTTCTATTCACTTGCATTCTGTGACCTTCAGTAATACTGATGGTTTCCTCATTGTGATTATGTAATATTACTTCTATTTATTATTTATTTTATTTATCTTCATTTATTTTATTTCTATTTATGTTATTTATGTTAATTGTATGTTTTTCTTTAATTCTATAATTGTAAAGCACTTTGGCCACAGCATTCCTATGTTGTTTTAAATGTGCTATATAAATAAATTGACATTGACATTGCTCAATATTTATTAATTATTTTAATGAGTAAATGACCTCAGATGCTGCATTCAGGCAATTCTGTAGCACCTAAGGGCTAAACATACCTTGGTGCCTTGCTCCTTTAACTGAAGTGGCTTTAGTTAGCTTGTGTTCATTATGCCCTCTTTTGGAATTTTGGCCTATTGGCTTTTGGTTTGCAGATGTCTTTGACCATTTTGTGTTTTGGTTTTTCAGGCTTCTTAAAATTTTATTTCTGTTTTTTAGTTACAGATTTAGGAATTTTGCATTTTCTAACTTTTCTGACCATTTCATTTTGCTGTTTGTCCTATTTTAAAGAAGTTTTAATTCTGCTTTTGTCATTTGCTTGAAGCTTAGTTCATTTCTCCTCTCTTCTATTCGAAATATTGCTCACATATTGTTTTTATTATTTTTTCCACCTTTATGCTTCTTTACTTCTGAGTGTTTACTTTTAGTTTAGAGTATTTTCATTAGTTATTTTCTTTGCTTCAGTTTCATTTTGTTATTGCCCTTGATGTTTTTGGTTTAAAATTAATGGTGTCTTGCTTTTGGTTTTATTTTCTGTCATGAAATTGGAAGGGGATACTTTACAGGCATCAAGGTAATTGATAAATCAACTATAATGACCAGACAACCTATGGAAAGCACCAATCTGTTGTTGTGTCTCAGGTTCAGGCAGTTTAAGCACCCTCTCTGCTTCACACTCATAATGTTTTATCAGCCTCTTCTTCATGGAGTCACCAAAATAATGAGTTTTTGATATTCCCAGTTTAATTTTTTTGTAATTTGCTATTAAACCCATTTTCTTCAGACTGTCAAATACAAGCTGCAAAATGAAAAGGTGTGACTTCCAGTTATTGGTGAATGTGGCAATGTTGCCAAGGTATGGCCCTGAATTCCCTGAATGTGGTCTTTATATTTAGTATATCCGTCCATTATCCAACCCGCTATATCCTAACTACAGGGTCACAGGGGTCTGCTGGAGCGAATCCCAACCAACACTGGGCACAAGGCAGGAAACAAGCCCCGGACAGTGAAATGGATCTTGCTTGGTAATGAGGAAAACACCAACTTGTTTTTCTCAACTCTGATCTCATATTTCTGATGTTGTGAAAGATCTGGCCCCATGGGTTCACACAAAGTTATGTCAGGGGTTGCAGACTATTTGTCTATTTTATTGAAAAGAACCTTTCTTTCATGAAGTTCTTTTAAAGAAACTGACATATAAAATATGTAAATAACATTTTACAATCAGAAAGAAATGTAGAAGGAGGTTCACTACCCTACTTATGTTAATCATAGGTTTCAACATTTACTAAAATGCCAGGGCTTTTGATGGCCTAGCAAGTAAAACACCAAAACACCTTCTCAAGTATAGACTGACTCAACCGACATTATAGTTTCATAGTATGCTTTATGCTTCAAAGAGACTTTTTGGGTGTAACAAAGTGCTAAACACTGTAACAGTTCTTTACATAAACTGTTGAATTGAGGTTTTCATTGAATGGTGGCTATTTAATCGTAACAGAATGTAAAATGATGAAAATTCTTGTGGTGCACAGCCCTGGATGCCTCATGAAAGGCAAATATAAAAATCAACAGATAATGTGTAAGGCACACCCAAAAATGAGTACATATTTCTTCCAAAATGTTTGCAGAAATGACCTGAATTACTCCCTCAGTCCACTCTAAATGGAGCCTTGACCCAGAAAATTCTCACATTCTCACATTAGTCACATTTGGTACCAAAATAGGTGGGTGGTATCTGTTTTTTTTACTTACCCAACACCAGTTAGAGTCTGTATCATTGAAAAACTAACTTCACAAATGAGGGTATCCTGGGGAATGCTGAGAAAGATCTCAATGAAGATGGCAGAAACGGGAACCCAATACAGCAGCGTCCAAACAAGAAACAAAATTCTGTTGTGATAGTTCGTGATAAAATAATTAACATTTTTCAGAATAGATACTAGACAAAAATGAAACCCGAAATTTGAATTCCTTGAGACTCAAAACCATACAAACCTTATATATATTAATAGAAACTGTACAGGAATTTACACAAAAAATGCATAAAAATGGGAAATCACAATAATTTGGATGGTCTTCCATTGTCATTATGTAGCTTATTGGCCTTCCTCAAAATCTTGAATGTAAACATTCTGAATGCCAGATGGCACTGTCGCTCCTTTGAACCCAACACACAGACACTCAGGACACAGAGTAAAAGCACTCAGAAGTATTTAAATTTTTTTCTTCCTTTTCAGTGCCTCCAAGCACCACAGCCACAATAAACGCAAGTAAATCAATAATAATCATCACAGCTCTCTCTTTCTATATCTCCTCCAAACCTCCCAGCAAGCTTCGTCCACCTCCACCTAACTCTGGCTCACCTGCTGGGTCTTCAGCAGTCCTTTAAATAGTCCTTGACCCGGAAGTGCTTCTGTTCTTCCTCCCATGTGACTTGCCAGCACTTCCAGGTCAGATAGAGAATTCCAGGTCTTTAATCAGCCTGGAGGTACTTCGGGGCTTCTGTCCTCGTGACTTCCTAGTACTTCCAGGCTATAAGTTAAGCATGACTCCCCAGGTCCTTTCACAGCACCCCCTGTCGGCACCCAACAGGGCTGAGAAACCGAACTACAAGCCCCAGGATACCCTGTAGGAATCCGGGGCATTGCTATACTCCAGGGGATCTGCCATCTAGCATTTTGGGGGAGGCAGTGTCCAAAAGTCGCTGCCTTCCCCATCCTTCCATTACAGAGATATCCTGGCTAGGTTGAGCTGCTGGCCATCTCTCACAACATCAAAATGAGAAATAAGAATGCCTTCTATTTGATTTGAATACTTCCTGATTCTTTAAGGTGTGGAAAGAAACCCACACTTCACATTATGTATTAGTAAAGTCAGCCCAGCTTAAAAAATTTTTGTAGGAGGTGTTTGACAGAAAAAAGTCTGCCACACCATTGCTTAAAAACACAAACAAAAAAATACATAAAGAAGGCAGAATTTATTTTATGGCAGACAACCATGTTGAACCAATCCTGTTTTATCATGGATAAAAAAGGTCTGCATTCTGCCTTTGACCAACATCTTTACCTCTTCTGCTTCCTTTCATCCACAATGGAAAGAATGTGGTATATGATTAGGCTATCAAACACTATCCGCTTTAAAGTACCCAAACACAGAGCTAAGGCCATTTTTAAGCTTCAATAGTCTAACTGATTCTCTCAAAAGGAGCATGTGAAATTCACTAGAGACTTAAAGGAAAACTCAAAAGGATAATCTATACAGCTTCTTTTGCTGACATTTATCACTCTGAACTGTAGAAATCACTGAATTGGAGCTCTTATGTGGATCTTTAGAGTGAGAAAAACTGTATTGTCATTTTCAAAGATTTCATTTTGAAGCTTTTTGCTAGAGCTTCTGGGTGAAGAGGAAAACTCTTATATTAGGCACAGTACATTTTTTCTTTTTCTTTTTTTCTTTTGGTAGAGTTTCTTAAGCATTTATAGTTTTTTTCCAGCCTCTTTTAGTATAGTCTAAAACAGAAATGGTACATAGCAAGTGAAGTGTGTATCAAACAGCTTTTAAGTAAAAACAGTAAAGGCTAATGTGTGTGTGTGTGTGTGTGCTTGTGCGGTACCATTTTGCATTTCTGCATAGTTCTGACAGAGCTGAGGGGCTTTGATACTTACAAAAGAAAACTTGGGAAGTTAAGCTTAATTAAAATTAATGAACATGATATTGATTTTTGCAGCAATTAAAAGTCAATTAGATTTTGTGCAGTTTCTGTTATTTAAAGCTGATTGAATACAATTTTAGGTCTCATTGGCTGTAATGCATAATAACCAGAAGTGTACAAGTGTAAATTTTAATAATCCCCTATATGAGGGAAAAGTACAAACACTGAGAGAGAAACATAGCAACACAAGAAACACATTACTCTCCTTGTTGGATTTAACTAAATGATATTCTTCCAATGAAAAGATTTTTATTCACATGGGAAAAAATGAGCAATCCTAAAAAGACAGATATTGTACTATATGCAATAGCATGTGGAGGGTCTGCAGAATTGACAATTAATCCCATACAGAATCAAAGAGACCCAAGTAAATAAAGAAGTTAAGCACATACAAGGGTAGGTAGAACAGAATGAGATGTAATATTTCTAAATACACAAACTAATAAAAACAAGAGCCTGTCCTGTCCTACCTGTTCATAGGATTGCAGTCTCTATCGCTTGGAGATGACAGGTGCACCTTCCCACTAGCAAATCAGTTACCAAAACTCCTTCTCCCTCCCTGTTTTCTTTCTACAAGCCCTCTGGACAATCTTCTTCACTGGTGGATGAGCCTTTATCAGTATTCCTCTTCTGACTCCTTGCTCACCAGGCTTATGGTCAATTGTCTCTTTTAGGCCTGATCAGAAGAATACTTTTGGGGTCGCTATTAATCTCTTCTGAAATATTTCCAGGGCAGACCTAGCCCTATAAAAGTCCAATTCCCCAGTGTTTCCTGCAAGCCAATTATCCTGTGTACTGGTACATGGCTAGGCAACCTTGCAGGTACCTAAACAACAGCAGCCAACTAACATTATTAGTAACTTGTTATATCTGGATCTGGTATGGTGTGATTCAAACCAAGGATATTAGAAGAGGTGTTAATTGACTACTTTTTTACATAGTGATAATCATAGTATTTTTTTTTTATAATTTATTTCAAATTATAATGTAACAACATGGTGGTGTAAGAGATGGAGGAAAGGACTTAACACTCCAACATTAGCTAGTCAAAACCACTATTTCCTTTTTCAGTATGCAGGGAAGCTCCAATGTTCTGTGGATCAACACGCTCCCACCAACCTTGCACATTTACACCACCAGCTCTACCTCACACTTCTGCTTACCTGTTGTCAGTGGCAATAAAATCTGACACACTGGTTGTGCCAATCCAAAGCCAGGTTACCTAGGCAGATGGACTTACCAGCCAAAGCACAGTTTTCTCTTTGTGCTTGTCTTCAGTGCTCCATCTGCACCACCCCTTCCACACTTTCAGGAGCTTTTTTTATGGCCAGCTCCTCCAGAAAGCCCATCCTCATGTGACAGTCCTCAGCTATCTGAGAAATGTGACCCTCTCAGCTCTGGGCTAAGTAAAATAGTAACATTCATATCAGCAGCTCAATGTTTCCATTCTATTTAGCAAGGTACTATAAACAAACTTACTAGTAATTTTAAAATTGCTTGTCAAAGAATTAAATGCTTTATTTTAGGAAAGTTTAAGCTCTATCCATCAACTCTGATTAAAAATAATTTATAAAATAGTGACAGACTAAAAAACTATTTTTGCTTCTTTAATAATAAGTAATATCTTTGACTCTGGACTCGTACTAATCTGTAAATGCTAATCTCTAGACTTTTATGAGAGAAGAAATGTTATTCTCTGAAGAAATCAGGGAAATTGGTCTCCCAAAATACTGTTACTTTGTTTTGAACAAAAAATGTAATTTGGACAAGGCAACAATATATATTAATATAAAGGACGTAATATGGAGCCAAGCCACTCTTTGTTTTCACTCCTCCTTGAAAGTCTGTCATACAAGTCCTTAAACTTTATGTACTGGAATATTTCACCATTCTTCATTGTTTGAGGGATGAAGGAGGTAAATCTATTTCTTTTTACATTCTGTGCTGCAGAACTTCTCATAAGGGTTCAAACATGCTTAGATGTGGTTATTAGACCATGGAAAGCATTTCATTTCATCATGGTGTTCTTAAAGCCACTCTTGAAATAATTTAGCAGGTGTATTTTGGGCATTATCCTGAGATAGGGAAACATCATGAAGGAACAGTATTTGCAGCATAATGACTTGATATTCCTCGGCTGTTATAAAGAACCAGCATCAGCCCTAATAACTTCTGAAATAGCTACCTTTATCATTATGAATTCTACACCATGTTTAACTTGTTGGTAACATACATCGGTGGTTCAAGGTATCCTTTGATTTTCTCCAAATATATATGTGTCTGGATGTAGGAAAAAGGATAAAAGATGGTTCATCAGTACACATTCCCTTTTCCCATTGTTTGTGTTTCCTACACAAGGTTATTTGTCTTTGTTTATTTGCCTTGTATTGAAGCAGTTTATAAATGGACAGCTGACATAAGTTTAAACTTTGTGAAGCTCACAAATACACTTTTTAGTGCTGATTAAAGTTTATTTGTTGATTGTTGAAGCTGTACATTTGTGGCATCTAGCAACTGTCCTGTGGAGTGTACATCTATCACTGTAAAATGACGAGAACAGGCCGTTCAGCCCAACAAAGCTCACCAGTCCCATCCACTTAACAGAAGAAACTGGATACTGTGTTTCATAAAAGTTCATAAATAATTTTTGGACTTTGTCTCAACATTTGAAAACCTAATTTCTGGCACAATATTGTATTTATGTATTTAAAAGCATCAAATATTTTTATTAGGTTTTGTACCACATTATTTGAAGTGCAGTAAATATATTTAAATGTCTTTACTGAGGCTCACAACAAGACTGGCCTGTCGATATTGGTATAGTGATTCATGTTTTTTTTCTTTTCTCATGAATCATTTTTGTTATTTTTTCCTTACATCTAATTATTTTTATTGTTATGATAACAATGTCATTTTGATGGCTATGTTTCTGTCTTGAGGCTGCCATTTTGAGCTCATCTTTCTTGGCCATGGCCTTATTATTTACAGTTACTCAGCTCATTGCCAATCATCTGACACAGAAGTCATGTGACATATGGCATCATCAGAGCATGCAGAAGTGCCCTAGATTTGGGATCATTTGAAATCTTTGCTGATGTTTCTTTCATGATTCTTTTAATGAGGACTTGCTAATTTTCTAATCTGGATTTTTGACTATTTGCTTTGAACTTTTGATTTGAAATATGAATCTACCTTTATTGACTTCCTTGTTTTCACCCTATGTCTTATGTTTTGGCCTTGAGTTTTTGTCAGTCATTTTTGTCAGACCTTCTGGACTTATTTTTCCTTCTTTAATATCTAGTGGAATACCTAGTGTAAGGTGCTGGGTAGAGCCAGTTAACTTGTCTTCAGAAATGGGGAGTTGGAAATCTTGTAAGCTTTTGTGATTTTGTTTTCACTATTTGATTTATAGCTTTACTGTATATCTTATTATTTACTTACAATTCAGATTAGATATAATACTGTATGAAAAAAATGATAACTGTAGGGACTCTATTGTAATCTATATGTCGAATCTTTACTTGATCATTGAATAATACTCCTAATTAAAGTAAAAGCTGCCAGCAATTACTCTTTTACATTTTGAGTGACAATGAGTCTACACAGCTGCAGCACAATGACACACATAAGAACAGAAAGTGCCATTTTTGCAAAGGAAATTATGTAGTATTTGTATAATACTCCACATGGTACAGCATCAAATTACACCTCCCTACTTTGCTAACTGCAAAAATACCTGTCTGCCAGAACATGGGGCAGCATGCCCTTAGGGAGTCAAGGTTGGGGCTGACAAAAAATAAAAAGTCAATTGAGGCATTCCTTGTGTGATTTTCGGCTATGCAAGAAATAAAGTATTGATATTGTTGCTAGTGTTGAATTGCTCATTTTAAGTACCTACTGTATTCTATTTAATTTTTTAAGAGACAGAACAATACTACAAGCTTTAAAGTGGGGTTTGCTAACATAAATCAGAAGTCAATTGAATACATTTTGAAAAGTACAGAATATCCCACTCTCAAATGGTGCTCTTGAAAATCCAGCTGCTGGGTGTTACATAAGAAATTCTTGATAAACAATTTTAGATTACAGAATACAAGTGATTTTTCAGTTCCACTTTCTTCAGTAATAGAACCTTACTGTCTATACCTATGGTGCTTTACTTTATTAAATAAATGAGGTGAGTTGTAGTTGTAGTTGCATTAGTTCTTTCAAAGGTAGCTCAATAATAAAATATAACCCTTTCTTTTGTATTTATTACAGTTCAGATATCATTCCATTTTATTATTTTATTTTTCTTTAATTATTGTTAAAAACAGAGAAAATATATATGTGAAATGTACACTTTTATCAGCAAACACATAAAATGTAAATTGCTTGGTTAGGTTATTTTAGCTGCTTCTTCATTGACTGTTGGCCCGGTGAGAGAACCACCTGGTTTTATATAAAAATTATAAGGGACAGACAAAAACAACTAAAAAGGCAACTTGCCAGCTGTGCTGATTACATGCTCCTTTGACAAAAATTAAGTCTAATCCCTGATTCCACTGCATGTTTCCATAACAAAAGTCCTGAAGTGTGAGAGCAGAACTGAAGGAGACATAACAAGATTTATACCACGAAAATCCAATACAGCTAGTAGCTTACTTCAACAAATACTGTAGCAAGCCTTCAACCATCACTTTACAAAATAAATTTCTGGTTCTTTAAAAGGCTACTACTAAAAATGATGAAAAAACACCAAATGGCTCATTAGATGATGAAACATGGCAGCTTAAAGTATGTTTTCATAAATATCACTTTGCTGAAGACAATAAAAAAGAGTACAGGTGTCATCATGTGACATGACACAAATATCCTAATGACACATTTGGCTTCTTCTCTAATATACCATACATCCATCCATTTACCTAATACACTTTATCTGTCACCAAGATTGTTAAGGTATTGGGCGCCAAGTAGAGTTTCAGTCTGGACTTGATGTCAGTCCATCAAGTGTATGAACAAACACATACTGTATACACACTACCATTTTACAAAATAAATGTCCACATCCTTAAAAGGCTACTGGTGAAAATGATGAAAAAACACTGAATGGCTCATTAGAAGATGAAGCGTGACAGTTTAAAGTATGTTTCCATAAATTTTACTTTGCTGAGAACCAGAAAAAAGGGCACAGGTGTCATCATGTAACATGACACAAGTATCCTAATGACACATATTGCTTTTTCTATAATATCTATCCATTTACTTTGTATAGTTTATCTATCATTGAGATTGTTAAGATATTGGCTGCTAGATAGAATTCCACTTTAGTCCCGATGCCAATCTGAAGTGTATCAACACATACACACACACACTCTGTTATACCAAGACAGTTTAGAGAGATTTGTCAACTTTACGTGAATATCTTTTGGATATGGCAATGAACTAAATTACAGATGAAAAACACAGGAAGCTACAGTTGTGAGGTAGCTGTGTTAACATAGTGCCTCTTTCCTGCATTTCTCTAATACGATAAGCAACCATTCACATATCATAGGTGATCCATAATAATAATATGATTATTTCCAGTTAGCACATTTTTTTCATTGCAGGTTAGGCAGATACATTTACATTTTGAAAAAAGTGCCCAGTTTAAACATATTCTTAATCAGGGAATCAATCTGACGATGTTCGGCCTACAGTGTACTTGTAAATCTTGTCATGAAATAACAGGTGTCATGCCCTATAAATTATTACTTTCTTGGATTAAGAATTGGTAAAGAAGACTCAAAAGTATTTAGAAGTTCTTTTGACCAGAGGGCGGTAGT
Organism: Erpetoichthys calabaricus; assembly: GCF_900747795.2. Taxonomy (NCBI): domain Eukaryota; kingdom Metazoa; phylum Chordata; class Cladistia; order Polypteriformes; family Polypteridae; genus Erpetoichthys; species Erpetoichthys calabaricus. Next base: position 230,271,649 of record NC_041397.2, on the reverse strand, counting down.
CAGCTGCTGCTTTAGAAAACATGTTGGTTGGTTGCTTATTGTGGAGGATATACTGTTCGATTAATAGTGAATAAGAGATTGTGACTTCAGGAGAGAGAAAAGTAACCTTGGGCTAGGGCAGGGGTCGGCAACCCGCGGCTCTGGAGCCACATGCGGCTCTTCAGCCTCCTTGCAGTGGCTCCCTTTGGCCTTGACAAAAAAATAAAAACCATGAAAATGAATAATGGCAATTTCTTAATTTAAGTTGTATTTATATATATATATTTATTTACTACTACTACTACTGTTATACATTTTAACATCTAATTTAGAGAGTTTAATTCTGCGTGGACAGAAGCATTTGCCTTCACCGCCAACGACGCTGGCTTACCGGTGTGCTTAATATGTGACGATAAATTGTCGAACAACAAAAAATGTAACGTTGAAAGACATTTTCAAAACAAGCTCTCAGCATTCACTGAAAAATACCCAAGTGAAGATAAGCGAAAGACAGCAATTTCGGAACTGCAACGGAAAGCTGAACAGAGCAAACATACTTTCAAAAAGTGGATCACTTCTACACAGTCAACTACAGCCGCTAGTTTTGTATGAGGGGCCAAACAGGCCAAAAATCATATATTTTTGTACGTAAAGTATTGGTTTACGCATGAACATTATTGGTTTATGGATGATTACTATCGGTTTGCGTGCATACTTAATTGGTTTGCGTGCGAACAATACTGGTTTCATTCATATGAACCATATTGGTTCGTGTCCGTATATTATCGGTTTGTGCGTGAACTATATCCGTTTGTATATGCATAGCACTGGTTTGCATATGAACTATATTGAATTGAACTTTATTACTGGTTCACGTGCGTTTGCTATCGGTTTGTGAGGGAATTGCATTGGTTTGCGTGCGTATGCAATCGGTTTGCGTATCAACTATATTGGTTTGTGTTCGTATACTACTGGTTTGCTTACGTATAGCACTGGTTTTTCATATGCAATATACTGGTTTCACGTGGGTAATATATCGGTTTCGCATATGAACGCTATTGGTTTTGTGTATGCACTACATTGAGTCCTTGTCAGTCTTCTACCGATTTTATGTGTGCGTACTATGTCGGCTTTGTGAAAGTAACATGCTGGATTTATGTGTGTACTATATCGGTTTTGCGTATGAAACATACTGGTTTGCGAACGCACACTATCGGAATGTTGTGTATGAACTATATCGGTTCTGCGTGCGAACTATATTGGTTGTTCACGTGATCTTCAGTGGAAATGGGCGGGGCAAGAAACAGGAACTCAGGGGCCGGTAGTGTCATGGAGCGTGTAGAGAAGATGACAGGGGACAGATCTGGGCTTACTTTAAACAGCGGCGTATTTTTTTCCACACGATAGGTTTGGGAAAGGACTTGGTGGTAATTATTACTATTTAATAGAATCAGCCATTGAGTGTGTAATGAACACAAAGCTGAAGTTAAGTACGTATTTGGTCGTCTTTTTATTCGCTTCCAGCTACATGCTCGCTTGCAACCTGCGACTGTACTTTTTCACACAGCTTTTGCAAACTAGTTACTTATTCTAAAGGCAAAATATTCTACATTTACGACTGACGCCTTTATCCAGTATAACACTTAGTTACTACTGGTTACATTTCTGATGCCCAGCGATCCCGCACCGTGCCACCTAGACAGGTGAAGTGACATGTTCATGGTCACACAGTGTCACTATCAGGACTTGAACTGACAAATGTAGGGTTTAGAGGACAAAGCCCTAACCACAATGCCCCACTGCTTGCACATCTGCAACGTGCATATTATTTGACATGATATGATCGTGTCCATTCTTTGAAAAGCTAAATGTTCCATATTTAGGACCAGTATATGTGAGTTACATCATATTGGGCCACCTTACCTTTCACAGTTTTGTGACAAGGCATATGCTTTTTTTAAGATGCAGCCGATTTTTGCCCTGCCAGATACGAGTACCTGCGTATTTCCACTCCAATATCTGATAAATAGGATTTACTGTGCTATCATGGGCACTGTAAAGTGTTAAATCACGTTCAGCCACCTTAATTTTCACAGTTTTGTGACAAGACAGATTCCTTTGTTAAATTAAAGTTGTGTTTAACATTTTTGACCTGTGCAGAACCAAAATGTGGAATATTTATTTTTTCAAATAATTGATCAGTTTGTAATGATTCTGATTAATGTACACGCTGTAGAATATTTTGCAATGCTGTTAGAATAAGAAGCTGGTGTGCAAAAGCTGTATGAATAAGTAGCTGACTGCAAGCATATACTGGATGTAGCTAGGATTGAATAAAAAGCCAGCAGAATGTGCACCTCACGTCAGCCCCGTGAATATTTCAGAAATACGGGAAAATACTGTTAAAAATAATAACCACCAAGCCCTTTCAGAAACAAACAGTGACATGCAAAAGTATTCATTCACTTTAAAAGTCATCCTAATTTTCTGTATGACAAAAGATTTTTCCACGTTTATTTATTCATTCTTTTTAATGTGAACTCTTGTGCTGTAACAATACATTTCTAAATAAACCATTTTCTGTAAATATTTAACTGAAGAAGAAAAACTCCAAAGTTGATGTTTGCATTAAGTATTCAAGCCCAGCACATTCATACTTGGTCAAGAACCCTTTTGCTGCCGTAACAGCTTTCATTCTTTTGTAAGTAGGCCCCAGTTCTGCACATTGCTCAGGAGTGATTCTGCCCCTTTCTTCTTGGCAGGATTTCTAGAGACCCTCTATGTCGGTGAGATGGCACCTCTGAACAGCAGTTTTCAAACAGTGCCACAGATTCTCAACAGGGTCAAGCTTAGGGCTTTGACTTGGCCACTTCAAAACATTCACCTTTCTGTTTTTGAGCTATTAAAGTGTCACATTGTCCTAATGCTTAAGGTCATTATCATGTTGAAAGATGAAGCTTCTCCTGAGCTTTCATAGCAGACTGGAACAAGTTCTCTTGCAAAATTGTGCAGTATATGTGTCCATTCATTGTCCCTTCAACTCTGACAAGATTCTCAGACCCAGCACATGAAAAACATCCCCATAGCATCCCCATGAGACTGCCACCACCATATTCCACTGTAGGAATGTTGTTTCTTGAGGCCTGGGCAATGTTAGTGTTACACTTCACATACCTCTTGCGTCTGTCCAAAAACTTCTATTTTGGTCTCATATGACCATAAAACCTTCTCCCACATTTTAACTGGGTCTTTTTAATGCTTTGTGGCAAACGCCATACATTGTTTTATGTTGACCTTCTTAAGAAATGGCTTCTTTCATGCTACCCTCCCATAGAAGCCTGTTTTATGGAGAACTCTTGAAATTGTGGACCCCTGCACCTTTACTCCAGCTAAAGATCGTCGCAGACATCTGAGAGTGACAGTTGGATTTCTAGTCGCCTCTCTCACCAGTTGATGTCTCACTCTGATGTTGAGTTTTGAGGGACAGCCTGTTCTAGTCAGAGTCTGTGTACTTTGATGAACCTTCCACTTTCTGGTGATGAATGCAACAGTACGCAATGGGACATTCAAACTCTTTTGATATTTTTATAGTCATTCCCAGTCTTGTGCATTTCAATAACTTTGTTTCTCACATCAGTAGAATGCTTCTTTGTTTTCATTTTTGCAGTGACTGTCCACCAAAGATTACGGCCCTTACAAAGGGGGCTGTTTATATCCAGAGAGACAGAAAGGACTCACAAGTTGCACCTCATCATGTTTAATTATGACTGTTAAACGACTGTCACCTTTGTAATTAATTTGTCATTGGTGTAATGATGGAGCTTCCAAAGCACAGAGGTTTAAATACCTATGCAAACATTAACTTTGGAGTTTTTCTTCTTCAGTTAAACGTCTACAGAAAATGGTTTATTTTGTCTTTGGAAATGTTTTGTCACAGCATAAGAAAAATACTGAATGAATAAATGTGTATACATCTTTTGTCTTGCAGAAAATTATGACTTTCAAGGGGATTGAATACTTTTGTATGCCACTTAATGTTTGTGAAAGGGCTTGGTGATGATTAACGTTTAACATTTGAAATGATCACGGGACTTAAGTTAGGTACACATTCAGGTGGCTTTTTATTCACTCCTAGCTACACATATGCTTGTAGTCAGCTACTTATTCACAAACCAGCTTCTTCTTCAATGTTAAGTGCATGGTAAAATATTATACAGCGTGTACATTAATCTGCAAACTGATACATTATTTGAAAGAATAAATATCCCAGATTTAGCTCTTGAACGGGTTGAAAATGTTACACTCAACTTTAACAAAGGAATCTGTCCTGGACAAGATTATATTATGTCAAATAATATACACATTGCAGATGTGCAAGCATTGGGGCATTGTGGTAAGGGCTTTGCCCTCTAAATCCTACATTTCTCGGTTAAAGTCCTGATAGTGACACTGTGTGATCATGAGCATGTCACTTCACCTGAATAGGCGGCACGGTGCGGGATCGCTGGGCATAAGAAATGTAACCAGTAGTAACTAAATGTTATACTGGATAAAGGCGTCAGTAGTAAATGTAGAATATTTTGCCTGTAGAATAAGTAACTAGCTTGCAAAAGCTGTGTGAAAAAGTACAGTCGCGGGTTGCAAGCGAGCATGTAGCTGGAAGCGAATAAAAAGACGACCAAATACGTACTTAACTTCAGCTTTGTGTTCATTACACACTCAATGGCAGATTCTATTAAATAGTAATAATTACCACCAAGTCCTTTCCCAAACCTATTGTGTGGAAAAAAATACTGCACTGTTTAAAGTAAACCCAGATCTGTCTCCTGTCAGCTTTTCTACATGCTCCATGACACTACCGGCCCCTGAGTTCCTGTTTCTTGCCCCGCCCATTTTCACTGAAGATCACGTGAACAACCAATATAGTTCGTACGCAGAACCGATATAGTTCATACACAGAGTTGCAATAGTGTTCGTTCACAAACCAGTATGTTTCGTACGAGAAACCGACATGGAACACACATACAACCAATAGAGTTCAAGCGCAAAACCGATATGTTACCCACATGAAACCAGTATAAGACGTGCATGAAACCAATATAGTGCATACACAAAATCATCGTTAGACCGGCACAGAACGCAAGCCAATATAGTTCATACGCAAACCGATAACATACAACCGAAAACCAATGCAGTTCACTCACAAACCAATAACAAACGTACTGGAACCACTAATATACACACGCGAATCAATATAGTTCATATGCAAACCAGTGCTATGCATATACAAACGGATATAGTTCACGCACAAACCGATAATATACGGACACGAACCAATATAGTTCATATGAATGAAACCAGTATTATACGCACGCAAACCAATTAAGTATGCACGCAAACCGATAGTAAATATTCATAAACCAATAGTGTTGATACGTAAACCAATAGATTACACACAGAAATATATGATTTATGGCCTGTTTGGCCCCTCATAGTTTTGTGGCAGCTCAACAGATCGTAAGGAGGGGTAAGCCGTTCACAGACGGAGAATACATGAAAGAATCGTTCATAAAAATATCAGAGCATCTATTCTCCGACTTTAAAAACAAACGGGAAATTGTTCAGAAAATGCAAGCTGCATTTAGAGAAAGATTCAGTGAGTTCAGAAAGGAAAAACACACACTCTCTCCTTCCCTGTCACACCCCTGGACATCGACCCATCCCTGCTGAACACATCCGCATTCACAGGAGTGAGTAAGTAAGCCCGATCTAGAAATTGAACTGGACGACATGGCAGATAAAGATTAATGGGTGTCCAAGTTCAAATGCCTGACAGCGGATCTTGAAGAAGTCGCCCGTCAGAAGGCTACTCTCGCTAAAGAGCACAAATGGAGTGATATTGAAAACCTCCCCAAACCCGACAAATTTGTTTTCGACACATGGAGTGCCATTCCCGAAACGTATATGAACATGAAAAAATATGCATTTGGAGTCCTGTCCGTCTTTGGCTCAACATACTTAAGTGAGCAAGTTTTCTCAAGCATGAACTTCATAAAGTCCAAATATCGCTCCCGCCTCACACATGAGAGCCTGCAGTCCTGTGTGAAGGTCAAAGTCACATTGTACAGCCCCGACATAGAGATGATCAGCAGCGAACTTCAGAAACAGAAGTCACTTTAAACAGGTGACAACAATAGTATTTAATAGGCTATTATTTTTCAGAAAAACAAAACACATTCATTTCGGACCCGGAGCTGATGTAGGTTTTTTTGTATATTCAGGTGCTTCAGTTGATTCAGCACACTGAAATGGAATTTAATGTTTACTTTTTTAAAGCTGCTAAGCTACAGCTAAATGTTTTATTTATATTAAAGTGGGCTAGTTTTTATTTTAATTTTACACAGGTATAGGAAGGACCCAAATAGGCCTGCATAGTTCAGTTTAATTTATTTCAAAGTAGCCCTACACATGCACACTGCACTTCTGTTTGTTGTATTCCGTGGTTGTAACATGTAAAATCTAAAAAAAGATTAAAACTTTTAAAAGTTTATAAGCTGTGTTATGTTTTGCAGCTCCAGAGTATTTTTCTTTGGAGGAAGAGGGGGCAAAATGGCTCTTTTGATAGTGAAGGTTGCAGACCCCTGGGCTAGGGGCTTAAAGTTTACCCTGTACATTTCGCTAGGTGGTGTTGGATTTGTTTTAATAATGTTCAATTTTTAGTTTACTTTGGTAATTACCTGTCTCCTTTTGTTTTGAGTGTTTTGTCTCATGAGAAAGGGACACCAATTAAGCCTAATTATATCCAGGTGCATCTCATCATAAGGAAGCCATTGTGGCTTACCCTTTTCAATGCAACCGAGCATCTCAGAGCTTTGTGGTGGCATTCTTTACTCGTGCTCTGCCTTATTTGTTTGATTTTGGCCCCGGCCCCAGCTCTGCTTTTCTATGGTTCTTCATTATTTGGTGATATGTCACATAGCTTTGTGAAGTGTAATTGTTCCTGTGAGATTTGTGTGTGGGACTTTAGGCTTTAGTTTCATATTCATCTTTTGTGTTTACTGTAGCGTTTAACTCAGGGTTTCTTTAACAGTTTTGACTTTAGAGTATTCATGTATTTTTTTCCTGTTTTTATTTCTCAGTGCTGGAAAAGTATTAAAAAGGTTTAGTGTTTCTAAATTTACATGATGTATTTAGTACATATAATATTTTTGTTCTGTTTCTCCAACTGCATTTTTGATTTTGTTTATACAGTATTTTTCTTTTTTTGTTGTTGTTGTTGTTAATTAGTAATAGTTTTTCTGGTGCTTTGTTAAATATTTTCTGTTCAATAAATCAATTAATGTACAGTATGATCTTTTTTTTTTTTTTTTTTTTGCCTTTTCGGTTCTTTCAAAGAATGATTGTAACAGTTCTGTCTGGAGTTACAAGTTGAGTGAAGGCAAATGTTCCTATGGTTGAAGGTATGATGAAAAATAAAGACTTCAAATGAGAAGGGAAGTCTTTTTCCTGGTGTATTTGGTAGGCAAGTGGATGAGCCCCTTTACCAAGCCTGACAATCCAGTTACGTAAGCCTGAGGAAGCTTTGTTTTGTCTGTTTTATTTGCTTCTTCCACCTGTTCCCTTTTTAAAAAGAAATCCTTGCTTGCGTTTATTCATACTGAACCACCCTAATTTTCCTGTGTTTGCATCTTTGTCATCATTTTGGATTTGGATATACTATAACAGCATGACCCAATGGAAAGAAAAATGAAGTAGTTGTCTTATCTTCTACTGATGGGATTTTTCTGAATGCAAAATTTGTGTTAGAAGTGCTAAATACAAGCTGACTGCAGTTTTTCCACCACATGGATGAAAGCTTCGATATAGCGCTGGGATCATCATTTGGCAGATTTGGCTCACATTCAAGCTTTCTCTGGACCCTAAGCCAGGCTTGGGACCGGGTGTGTGGGGTGGAAGCCTGGGACTGTGTGCGCACATATGTGTGTATATTTCAAAAGGGGTCACTGATTTTTGAAACTTTCACTTAATTAACTGGTGAAGCATACATTCAGCACAGTATAATAACTCATTCACCAAATTCAAATTGACTCAGATTTCATTACTGCAGAGATGAATAAAATATCAGGTTATATTGTTTTAGAGTTATCTTTTTGAGGTAATTTCCCAGTGTTTGTCTATTGAGTACTTATTGCTGATTTTATCATTGTTTTGAGTACGTATTTTTTGTTTAGTAAGTAGCTTCATTTACAATTATTATATTCCACATATAGCACACTTATTTTGCATTAACATTTATAAACACTGTTCTGAATCTGACCTGTGAAGTAATATGTAGGTAAGAATCTGCTTTGAGATGGAACACATCTCCTTTTATGCCAGAGGCTAACAGAGAGAGCTAATCCAGTTCACCATCAGAAAGACCTTATGAACAGTCCTTCCAAGGGACATGGACTATTGCTTGTGTCAGTACATCCATTCTTCCACCACAATACCTTGCATTATTCATATTCATTTCATATTCATTCATTGAATTGGTTAATTAAAATGAATGTTGTGAGAAGTTAAAGATACAAACGGGAAAAAAATGGAAGAAATCTTGAAAAAGGCAATTCAGAGAGAGACCCCTTCCAGATAGATTAGGTGTGCAATGGACATCAAAAAATGGGGTAAATACAATACGCAAAACAGAACACAAATAAACCTCTCCACAGAGCTAGATGGCCAATCTATTATTGCCACATCAGAAATACAATACAAACTACAAGGCAAAATGCAAGAATAGATTATACCACTCACTAAATACAGAACTATTATATATAAGGATGCAGTTTTATTCGAATACATCACAAAAAAGCAGTAACTAATTAACATAAATGAAAAACAGCAATATCTGTCCATCTGCTAATTGTAGAACCAGTACCAGATTGTAGAAAAGGAGTCAGAGATAAGCCACACACAATCAGAGTCCTGAAGACCTCGGCCAACTAGCCGCCTTACCTCTACTGGCCATTCTACAGCTGTGTCAGATGAAAGGACTCTTCTATCTGGTGATTAAAGTGCTCCTTTATCTGCGATGACTTTTCCATAGGCAGGCAAACAACTTGGCATCAAGTTCACCAAATGTCACGTGAGATTACCGAAACGAGAAACAAGATTTGATTCCTAATCTAATTCCTTATCTGTTATTTGTAGTCTCACTTATTTTCTCATACTGACTTTTTTCCTCTGTACAATGGCTGAAGAGTCCAATAGATGCTTAATACTGGAAGCATTCAGATGCCTTATTACCAGCCATCCACTGAAATTCCCATGTTATTATGAACTACAAATCCACTGCACATAAATTAACTGTTCTTTTTTTTTTATTGTGATCAATAATTTATTACATCAAAACAAAACAACATGATATAACAATAAAAAATCATAAGTGAAAAAGAACTCAACTCACCCTATACCAGCCAATGGAGAGAGTAAAGGATCACAATCAAACTACAATAGTAAAGAGAAAATGAGTTGGAGACTGCAGCAAACCAGGATTTAAACAACTGAGCAACAGTATTCCATGTTTCAATTGAATTGCTGAAGGCACCGTTAATCCATGATGCACAGATTTCAAAAAGAATTTGGTTATATAAGGGAAACTGCCAATTGTCCACAGTAACAGACTCGGTGTCTTTTAGTGGGAGGCAAGAGTTAATTTGGCTGGTGGACTACCAAGACAGAGTAACTTATGTTGAGATGACTTTACCAAAATCTTAGAAACATCTAAAAGTAGCAGTGCACTTCTTTGCCAGGGGGCCTATAATCCTGTTAAGACGGCCCTGGAGGAGGGTTGAGAAGGGGAAAGAGCCATGATCAAACAGGGTGTAGCATGAAAGCTGAATGGTACAATTCTAGATGAGGTAGCAATGCACTGGCATTCAGACTTCAGCCCAGTATTTAGTGGGAGGGTGAATTGGGAACATATAATTTAAAACAAGATAAAATGTTAATTTTGACGATAACAAGATGAGATATAATAGAGAAGGCGAGTTGTTAATAGACAATAGTTGTTAGAGTAAATATCTGAAATAGAAGCAGAAATATTGAGTCCTAAATATCTGAGACATTTAGATAAAGGGACAACAGAAGAGAAGGAGGCTTGACAGCACATATCATTAAGAGGCAAAAGAGAAGACTTAGTTCAATTGATTTTGTAACTGGAGAAAGCTATATAAGACTTGAACAGTACTTAAACATAGGGGATACCAGACAAGGTATAACCAAAATATAGAAGGAGAACATCAGTGTATAAAGAAACTACATGACTAGAATTTGAAACAGTAATAGGGGCTAGAAACTGGGAGTTATGGATGGAAAATGCAAGTGGTCCAAGAGATAAAATGAAGAGTAGGAGTGGACAAAGGGCAGGCATAATGGGAAAGGAGCATCAGTTGTTAGAATTGAAAAGGAGGACAGCAGAGGATGAAGAATGAAGAGTCTTAACTAAATGTAACCCTAACTTAAATCCTAACCCATACCCATTGTATTGATAGCTTGCTATGATATTTGTCAATTCATGCACTTAAAGCTTTCTCAGCAAGGGAAAGAAGACCAGCTGAGCTTGCAAGGGAAAGAGACAAATCAATTGAATTCATAAATCTATATAAATTATCAGAGATTACCTGTGAACGCATGAAGCCAAGCTGATCAGGTTGGATTCATTTAACAATGTCTCTCTGTATGCAATGGGCCAGACCTTTAGTTAATAGTTTTGTGTTTGAGTTGATAATAGAGCGGGCCTGTGTCTCTGACATAATATGAGGTCCTTAGATGGCTAAAATAGATGACTTTATTATTCATATCAAAGATGGGTATGGAATAATTGTTTCCAAAATATAGCAATTATGTCAAATGTCAACCCATCCATCCCTAGGGCCTTGCCAGTGGTCATACAGTCAGTCCAATGCCTCCTCAAAGAAAATGGGAACATATAGAAGAGAAGCCTCCTCCCCTTAAGATGGAGAAGGGGAAGGAATAATTTAATATCAGGGTGAGTGGCAGTAAAGTTGTCAGTAATTAGTTTGCAGTAGTAGTCTAAAAATTAATTATTGAATATCTGGAGATTGTTTGAAATTGAGCCGGATTCAGTGTGAATAAATAGTATGGAGGCAAAAGTATTTATCTTGATTTGGAAAGCAAACCGCCTGCTTGAATTATCACCAGATACATAATAGCAAATCAAGGCCAGTTCTAGTACTAGCAATTAAAAGATCTGTTCTGTTTCTGTTCTCCCAAACAGCACCACCATTATCCACAGAGCCAACATTCAGCACTAGAAACTCCTGTAGTATAACAGCAGGTTGTCTGAATTTCCACCAAAGAACATGGACTGCAAGAAATGGAAGCAGATAGAAGTAAATTTATTGTCTGCTAATGTATATGACGCCAATAAGGAATTTAAGTAGATGGCTTCTGATGTCATGGAATGAGGAGGGTCAATAAAACCATAAGCAAAGATGGAGAGTAATTAATGAATTTCAAGCTCTGCCTTCGAGCAGCAAAATCAGCCAAAGTTGTCACAACCTGGTTTCAGGTCCTTAATTTAAAGGCTACCTCGCAGGAGAATAAGAAAGCCATATCTTTGCTGTGATGCTGTGAATCTGTAATGTTTTTTATTACAATGCAAAACATCAGTAGTCAGCAGATGCAAATTAAGGCCATATCCTCATGATGATGATGATGAGAAAGATCTAACAGGTAAAAGCACCGCAGACCTAAGATCAAGGTCCAAACGTCCCACTAAATAATATACGGCTCTTCCATAACTTGAGAAAACAAAGTGAAACAATAAGAACAGGAAAAACAGTACAATGGTGTGGTGATTGTTATCCTTAGAAATATAAAAACCTAAACTCCCATAGCTCAAGTACCCAACCAGAACTGCTTCACCCATACAATGAAACTCCAAACAATCCATATACCCCACATGATGTGCAACTAATGTAAAAAAAACAGGCAAAGTTGCCCCAAAATTACACTGACTTCCCATTGCTCACGTCCGTAATCAATTACAAGAAATATATGAAGTTTTAAAATACTATACAAGTTACTGACAATATGCCAGAAAACAGGAAAAAAATAGAGGAAGAGGAGTAAATGCAACCTCAAACCAGAATGATACTGTAAACACTGTAAGACTTCCTCCATCACCCTCCAGAACCTATCACACAGACAAATGATTGAAAATATTACCATTTGAATCAGATACTGTATATGTAAAACTTGAATAACAATGCACTGAATAAACTCAATACCTCCAGCAACTCAGAATGATTGAAGAGATCTTCAGAGTGAGAAGGTGCCGGGTGTAACAAAATTGTCTGTTGCAGCAAGTGTCTTGAAAAGAGAATCGAATAAGGAATGTGCTGATCCAAAACTTAGACGAATATAGATAAGGTCCAGCAGAACACACATTTTGAAAAATTAGCACCATGGCCTTCCTACACTGCTCTGTAAAGGAAAGTCTAAGAAAAAATGCACTAGAGATTTTTTGAACGTAATATTTTGAACATATATGCCTCTGTCAGAATTAGTTGGTGGTCCCAAAATCTTAAAAATTTGTTAAAATGCAGAGGATCAGTAGATTCTGCCAGATCTCAGCGACAAAGTAAAAAGAGATTTACAAACCACTTGGGCCACATTTGGGCAAGAATTAGATATCAGATTGTCTTTTCGGCACCCTCTTTAAGTCTCTCAAGTTGTCTCTTTGAGCCTTGTCCTCTTGATTATTGAGTTTAATTTTCATGTCGACAGCTTCTTTAGGGAGCACACTCATTTCCGAGGTATGAAGGGATAGAGAGGGCTGTACAGCTTGGTCATCACAATTCAATGTTGCCTGCTCTAATAGCTTTCAGCTCAATATGTAAATCAGTAAAGTTGGTCAGTATTGTAGTATTCAGCATGGTAGTGTGCTTGACAAGGAGATTTGTCATTGAGTCCCAGTAGGTGTCCATACTGTCCCTGGATTCTGTTGGCAGATGCTGCAGCTTCTTTAGCAGGTTAAAGTTGAAGAATGGGGTCACCAACCTAATGATCATTCTCAATGACAGTAAGTAGCACTTTGCAATCTATAAGTGAAATATTTCTAGCAGTGGAACATTTCTAGGAGGATGGGAGAAAGAGTTGAATATTGGGCTGTGTTTAACATGGAAGGACAGAGCTCCAACTCTAGCTAGCCATCACTGTGAAGAACCACGTGGCTCCATAAATAAACTATTTTATTCATAGTGTTCCAAATATGTGCCCAAATGTGCTCTTTAACTCAAAAATTTCTGATTGTAAAGCTGTCATTTACAATATATTTTAAATATGTAAAATGTAATCTGTTTGGGGTTTGAATATTGCATCTTTCAGAAAATGCCAAATATTAGCAGGAATGTACAACGATTAATTTTTATTACTAAAAATACTGCGGAGTCCCTTTAAGCCTGATGAGAGCACAGCATTATACCATGGATTAAATTCAAGCAATCAGACCTTGCAGATTATGAACATGAAACCACAACAGAACTGGCTGCATTCTTTTGAAAAGACTGGTTAAGCCATTATGGAAAGTCTCCTCATTTTTTTTAAATAGAAAATAAAATGTATTTAATAGGTCAATATTAACGTGACATAACAATCCAGAAAATCAGAAACCTCTTCACGTATTGTTTACATAAAACAAATACGGGGACTCTTTACACATTAAAAAGAAATAAAATACAATAACCTCTTAAAAGCTGTGAACCCAGTAATTCTTCACAAGATTATTGAAATTGTGAATTAAATAAATTTAATGAATAAAGGCCCACTTTGACACCTTTCTACAGATGTTTAAACACAGTGATAATCAGGAAGTGATTTTCCGTATTGTGTTTTTCTGTGGTACTGCAAGAGACCTCCTGGGAAACACTTTAAAATGTAAGATCTGTTAAGTGGCAATGATGGCGAGCTTCCTTTGAACTTCTATGGCATATTTTTATGTGGCCAGCTTCGTGTGCTAAAGATCAGTGTTTACTGTGCAGACTACACCTCTTCTGTTTTTGTTTCTTAAATATTATTTTTTAACTTGTTTAAGGATGCAAGACCTTGATTTAAAAAGACCACCTCTCTCATGTTTGTAATTTAAACACATTTTTCATCTAATAATATTTTAACATTTAGTGTGGTGGATTAAAACAGTTTCATAAAATGGGTCATAATTCAGGATTATTATAAATACACCAATTTTGCATTGTAAATGCATGTTAGATGATTTAGAGCGCTAATGTTTCTTTAATATTAAGTCACCTCCTAATTTAAAGGGAAAATAAATACTTTTTTTCTGTTAGATATATTTATATACTGAGGATAATTTGTAGGGTTTTACTTCTGTAGCTAACAATTTTTCCTTCTGTAAATAGCATTATTATTGACAGCCCCCTTCATTTGCTGTGCCATGTTAAAATGTGCCATTGTAGGAAGGTCCTTTTTATCTCATCTTGACTGACAGGAGCAGATTCCTTGATGAGTCTAGGCTGAGTGGCTATGCCTTGACTCTGCTGTTATCTCTATTTCTGTCCTTTCTGTTGCATACGCCTGCTGCGATCTGTTCACTCCTTTAGCTCTCTTTGTGGCTGGGTTTTCTAAATATCTCTTCCAGCTGAGCACAAACAGTCACAAGTACTTATTTTTGAAATTAATGTTGTTACTATTGACTCTGTTTATTGCTTTTTTTATCTTTTTGTATCTACTCTTGACCGTGTCTCCCCGTGTTCCCCCTCGTGCACATCATCACATTTCTTCTAGACAAAAAGTCCAAAAGGGCCTCTTTCATGGCTTGCTGGAGGACAACTTATTGTGATTTTGATTATGAGAAGGACCTGCATGGTTTACTTTGGAATCATAGCTCAGGATCACACTTGCTGTGGTGCCCATTTTAGAAAGCAGCATCTTCTGTTGCTTAGCAACTGTGACCCATATAGACTTGCTACACATGTTAATTCGCTGCTCACCTTAAACTGTTTTCTAAGTGCGTTCCACATTATGGATACAGTGGTACTTAAAATTTATTCTAATATAATTCCTTCTCTAATTATGGAGTGTATGCTACACTTCAGACTTCTTCAGCTTACTTATTTATTTCTGTTTTGTTAAACATGTATGCTGTTAAGTTTTTCCAACCTTTTCATTATGTAGCATAAAGGGTAAAGGGGTACATTATGAAATTTCAGAAAACCACACTTTGTTTTTTTTTAAGTCGATATCTCTCTGCTCATCTTGCTAAGATGATATAACTCCTACAGCTCATATCACTGAAACTCACCACACTACTTTGTTTTAATTCAGCACATTAATTTCTCTGCAGACTGATTGTTGATACTAATTAATCAAACATTTTGTTATAGCCAGATTACTATCAGGTACAAAGCATTCCTAAAGTCACTTAATACAATCCAGGGTCGGACATTCTTTAAATATTTGGTTCCTTAGGCACTTTGTCTGATGCAAGTCTAATTTTGAATGAATCTCAGTCAAATTGTTCTTTTAGGAAGCTAAAGGAAAGGAAATAAGTTCTAAATATCGAATGTCCTAGAGCAAGTTCCATTCCAAATGTATATTCCATACTAATATTTTTAATCAGAACTTATATAGCAATTGTTTTTTTAAGTAACATTGCATTACAACTACACTCAGAAGCTCATCAACATGGATTAGTTATGTTTGAAAATAAAATGAGAACACTATTAGTAGACCAATAGCTAATTAATCTGCTAAATCGGTTGCAGTACAGTTAGAGATGATGCATAACAAAGATAAGCCGTAAAATTTTCTTAGTCATAACATTCAGATAAATATTTCAATACAATTCTACTATAATGCGGTCAATCAGGGAGCTAAAAAGCTGCCTAATTTTGTGTGAAGCAAAGCTTTCAATAATATATTTAACCTGAACAGAAACCAATCGAGAAAAATTTTCATCATTGTAAGTCGCGTAAACTCAAACTGATTTTCAACGAGTGTCTATGTTACGCTCACTCCCATACCAACTCTTGCTTTTCCCAACGTCTTAACTTTTCTGACATTTTGCATGGATCAAAAATACATGTTATAAATTCTTGCAGTAAACAGTTGTGGCATTAAGGTTTGATCAAAATTTGTTCAGCCTTGGGATAGGGGACACTACATTTATTCCAACTGTAGAACATCACTTGTAGCATTGTTGTCAGCTTCTTGGTAGTTACAGTAACTTCTCATCCAAATGTCAATTTTAGGGACCTCATATTTTTGGAGATGATACTGCTTTTGGGCAGAGGATTTTAATTGGAGTAGATATTTTAAAATTTTAAATACAAATCAATTTAGCTGGCATAGACTTATCCATTTTTTGCCTACTGTGTTCCAGGATGTATTTATTGGAACACTCAGAAAAAAACTAACTGAAGAATGCAAACCATTTTTGTGGATCTGAAAAATAGATGCCCAGTAAACCTGGTAAAAATGCCAAAAGGAAAACTAGTCAGGAATGCATCTTAAGTCAAACAAAGGCCACTTTTGAAACCATTTCCTGAAGTGCTTTGTTATCTGATATTTAACGACAAAGTTTAAAATGCTTTTTTGACGAGTCTCCTTTGTATCAGCACGGGGAAAAGCATTGATATAATGATTACTCCACGACACATCAAATGTATTTTTTCATTATTACACCCAAAAGGTATATAATAATGTATTGGGAAATCATCAAAAACACAAGTATTGCTGGGCCAAAAAGTTTACATTGAATGGGACCTCAATAACCCAAAAAACAGTGCATAATTACGTTATCGTTATGACAATTAAAACAGAACTTAGATGTCAGGAAACAAGCACAATGCAAATCGGATGAACATAATTCATACACAGATTAAGTGAAAACATTTCAGGTAATGTTCAGTTATGTATCCACATCCACATACGTAAGTGCTTGTGTCCTCTGCCCTGTAGCCCATTTGCAAGGTTTTCTTCCTGTCTCTTCATTATCACCTTCCACTTCATCATGGGGAAGACATACACGGTGCCAGCTTGCACTGTAGTGTTGCGTGGCATAGAACAGACAACAATAGAAACACAGTGTTGTTTTAAATATCCAAACCCCCCCCCCCCCCCCCCCCCCCAATGATGAGTATTGGCATCAAAAGTGCATATTCCAAATTCTTTTCATGCCGTAGCATGCTCTGATATACCGTCTTTCAGCCAGGGTTTAGGGATTCAGCTTTAAGGAACTGTGCAAAAAGAAAATACTTATTTTCACCTAAAACAAGACTGAATTAAGTGATTGTTCAACAAAATTGAAAGCAAATATGTCAACAAAGTAATAGCAAATATATTCTCGACTTAATTAATTACGTAAAGCTTCTCACCTGACTTAGGTGGACTTAAACCTCAGGTCATGGTGTTGGAAGGAAAGTGCTGTAACTAACAGCACAGGTCACAAAGTGTTCTGTTAGTTCATCCTTCAAAGGTTTGAAAGTGTTTAGACAAGATCAAAATAAATAAGTTCTTTGTGAATAAAGACTAGGTCAGGAGAGTCACTAATTAACAAGCAATATTAAGAAGAAGTTAACAAAATACGACACATTTGGCAAACTCAACCCAGATGCAGCAATTATTCGGTTCATTTTAACTTAAATACATTTTTACAGTCTTATTCAAACACAATATGGATTAAGTAAAGCATATTATTCTTTTTTATTGGTTAAATACTGAGACAAAGTACATTAATGAATTCCTTTGAACTTGTATCTCTTGAATTAAAGCAACGGTGAAAGTTAATAATATGTTGCATGTATTAATCATCCCTAGGATGCACTTGTAGTGAAGCCATCTTCTTTCAGTTTCTGTCATGCTAACATTAATACAGTTCATCAAATTTAAACATTGTTGATTTAACTTCAGTTTTGCTGGTTCTGAAAGGTATAAATGTTTAAATTTGATATTTATCATGAATTCATTGCATTAAACTTGGTGATGTGCTAATCTCCAATACTGTGCTCGATACCATGTACTAGATGTAAATTGTAAAGATGGAATTCATAGTAATAGACTTGACAGGGAATATTGAAAAGGTGACATTGGTAATGAAATATTGGTGGTTCTTATCTAAGAATTTCTAACATTTCTATTTCTAAAATACCTAGTTGTTCATCTTTTGGAGCTACAGTGTTGAAGCAAGTCATTCTTAAGTCATTACCTTCATTAAACAAACAAATCCTTTTCATTTCTGTATTTTTCTTTCAGTGATGGTTGGGCAGACCGGTATGATGTCACTGAAGGGTTTCAAAGAGAAGCCATAGGAGGAATAACTATCAAACTGCAGTCTGCAGATGTAAAATGGTTTGATGACTACTACTTAAGATTGAGACCTGAGACAAATTTGAGGAATCCCTGGTTTCCAGAATTCTGGCAGCATCGTTTTCAATGTCGGCTCAAAGGGCATCCTCAGGAAAACTTCAGATTCAACCGCACTTGCATCAGTAAGCAAAAGATTAAATTTTTTTACCACTATGATTTATTAAAAAAAATGTAATAATAGAATATTATATGCAATTTCCTGTAAAAACACTTTTAATAATGTGCATTTACAAATAACTGGCAATATGTTTCATAAAAAATATATATATATTTTAAAATTAATACTGTAATAATAAATAATCGTTCATTTGCAGCATAGCGGGTATCTGCACTGTTTCATGATTCTAATGTACTACACTTGGTCATAATCTGTTTATAGTTTGCACATTATTTTCCATCCATATCTCCAAAGACATGCAGATTAAGTTCACCCTGAATTGGACCCAGTTTGAATGAGTACTGCTGTGTCCTGTGACGGATTGGTACCCTGGTAAGAGTTGTTCTCTGTGTTACACGTAATGCTGCCAGAATAAGCCTTGTGACGATCATTCGTGACTTGTTCTGATTCTCTACACTAGTGGGTCTCATGTTCAGTCCTCAGGCCTCCAGTGGCTGCATGTTTTGTTTTAACCACTCAGTCAGGTCAGGTATTGTTACCTTGAATTGATCTTGTTGTTTTTTTTTCCTTTTATTTTTTATCTAGAAAGGTGCAGTAGTGTCAGTTTTACACTTATGGGAAATTTACATTTACACATGTATTAATTTTTTCTGTTACTTTAAATGCTTACGTTGTTTTTTTGTGACTGCAGGTTTTTGTTCCAACCAACTTCTGCTTTTCATTGGACTCTTAGCCTAATTATGTGAGTCATTATTTCCCAGTTTCTGTACTTTGGAGTCAATATGTAGAAATTACAAACTAAGTTTGGTAGATTTTTATTAAAATGTAATAAGCACTTATATGGGGAATATGTACTTTTTTTTTAAATTATTGACAGTATTTTCAACCTAATTTTCATTCTGCTTTTCCAGGAGTTCTGGTTATTTAATTGATTGTTTACTAATTAGCGAGTCTAACACTGAAGTTGTTGCTGCTTTCATCATCCTGGGTGTCTGCTGTGCTGGTTGTTAATTGTTACTATTAGGGTTAAATGAAGGGATCAAACTACACAGGAAAAGGGGAAAATAATAGGAAAACAACAAAAGATAGTTAAGCATTTATAGCTTTAGAAAAAATAGAAATATTTCTAAATGTCTTATAAATGTAAAAACTATACTGATGAGTTTTTCTGAATGCAGAATAAGAGAAGAGTAAAAAAGACCAACTAATTAAATGAGATCAGTTGTTATCGATTATTATCACCAATTGTGAATCTGGTTGGAACAAAAACCTGTGGCCACAGTGGATTCCCAGGATCGAATTTGGGAACCACTGCCTTAACCTGCTGCACATCTTTCTCAGCTCGGTCCCCCTGTCTAGTCAATCAGTACAGGTACTTTTCTCCCTGCTTAGTGTCCAACCTCTCATACAACTCATCATACACCTTTTCTTTAGCCTTCACCACCTCTCCCTTCACCTTACACCTTATCTCCTTGTACTCTTGTCTATCTGCATCTCTCTGACTATTCCACTTCAGTCACCACTCTCTGTCCCTTGGGTACACTGTCCATCACTTCATCCAACTCACTCCAGAAATCTTCTTTCTCATTCAACACACACCCAACTTGCGGGGCATATGCACTAACAACATTCATCAAAATACTCTTGACATACTGTTCCTTCAGAATAATCCCTACACCATTTCTCCTCCCATCCACACCATGATAGAACAATTTGAATCCCCCTCTGATCCACCTGGCCTTACTCCCCTTCCATTTAGTCTCTTGCACGCACAATATATCAACCATCCTTTTCTCCATCACATCAGCTAACTCTCTCTCCTTACTTGTCATACTCCCAACATTCAAAATTCCTACCCCCAGTTCCACTCTCTTTACCTTCCTCCTCTCCTTCTTCCTCTGGACACATCTCCCCCCTTTTCTTCTCCTTCATCGGCCAACAGTAGCCCAATTTCCGCCAGCACGCTTTTGGCTAACAGTATTTGACCAATCTGCTATGGAAATCTGTTTTGTTGTCTGCATATGTCCATTTATCCAGGCTTGGGACCGGCACGAAGAAATACACTGGTTTGTGCACCCCTGTGGTTGGGTTGAATACTTACCCATCTAACAAATATACATTCTTGCTTCATTCAGTAAAACTGTAGTATAACTAGTTTGTAATATCTAGATGCATGCAAAGGATGTAGAAACTGGAAAATAACAATTTGGTTAATTAATGTTGGAGTCCAATTAATGGAAGAAATGGACTGGTACAAAAACCTGCAGCCACAGGTTCTCCAACTGAACCGACCTTGACAACCACTACTCCACAACACATTAGTACTATACAGTAATCCCTCCTCCATCGCGGGGGTTGCGTTCCAGAGCCACCCGCGAAATAAGAAAATCCGCAAAGTAGAAACCATATGTTTATATGGTTATTTTTATATTGTCATGCTTGGGTCACAGATTTGCGCAGAAACACAGGAGGTTGTAGAGAGACAGGAACGTTATTCAAACACTGCAAACAAACATTTGTCTCTTTTTCAAAAGTTTAAACTGTGCTCCATGACAAGACAAAGATGACAGTTCCGTCTCACAATTAAAAGAATGCAAACATATCTTCCTCTTCAAAGGAGTGCCCGTCAGGAGCATATAAAGTCACAGAGATAGAGAAAAGCAAACAAATCAATAGGGCTGTTTGGCTTAAGTATGCGAAGCACCACGGCACAAAGCTGTTGAAGGCGGCAGCTCACACCCCCTCCGTCAGGAGCAGACAAAGAGAGAGAGAGAGAGATAGAGAGAGACAGAGTTTGTTTTTCAAGCAAAAATCAATACGTGCCGTTCGAGCTTTTAAGTATGCGAAGCACCGTGTAGCATGTCGTTTCAGGAAGCAGCTGCACAAAAGATAGCAACGTGAAGATAATCTTTCAGCATTTTTAGACGAGCGTCCGTATCGTCTAGGTTTGCGAACAGCCCCCCTGCTCACACCCCCTACGTCAGGATCAGAGAAACTCAGCGCAAGAGAAAGAGAAAAGTAAGTTGGGTAGCTTCTCAGCCATCTGCCAATAGCGTCCCTTGTATGAAATCAACTGGGCAAACCAACTGAGGAAGCATGTACAAGAAATTAAAAGATCCACTGTCCGCAGAAATCCGCGAACCAGCAAAAAATCCGCGATATATATTTAAATATGCTTACATATAATATCCACGATGGAGTGAAGCCGCGAAAGGCGAAGCGCGATATAGCGAGGGATTACTGTAGTTTCAAAACTAAGGTACAGTACTGTGCAAAAGTTTTAGGCAGATGTGTAAAAATGCTGTAAACAAAGAATGCTTTCAGAAATATAAATTATGATTGTTTATTGTTATCAATTTACAAAATGCAAAGTGAGTGAACAAAAGAAAAATCTAAATTAAATCAATATTTGGTGTTACTACCTTTTGCCTTCAAACCAGCATCAATTCATATAGGTACACTTGCACAAAGTCAGGAATTTTGTAGGATTATAGTCAGGTGTATGATCAACCAATTATACCAAACAGGTGCTAATGATCATCAATGTCACACGTAGGTTGAAACACAGTCATTAACTGAAACAGAAACAGCTGTGTAGGAGGCTTAAAACTGGGTGAGTAACAGCCAAACTCTGCTTCCAAGGTGAGGTTGTGGAAGACAGTTTCATGTCATGGCAAGATTGAGCACAGCAACAAGACACAAGGTAGTTATACTGCATCAGCAAGGTCTCTCCCAGACAAAGATTTCAATGCAGACTGGGGTTTCAAGATGTGCTGTTCAAGCTCTTTTGAAGAAGCACAAAGAAACTGGCAACCTTGAGGATTGTAGACGCAGTGGTTGATAAAAGACACATCAAGCTTATTACCCTTCGAAATCAGAAGATGTCCAGCAGTGCCATCAGGTCAGAACTGGCAGAAACCAGTGGGACCCAGGTACACCCATCTACTGTCCGGAGAAGTCTGGCCAGAAGTGGTCTTCATGGAAGAGTTGCAGCCAAAAAGCCATACCTCCGACGTGGAAACAAGGCCAAGCAACTCAAGTATGCACGAAAACATAGGAACTGGGGTGCAGAAAAATGGCAGCAGGTGCTCTGGACTGATGAGTCAAAATTTGAAATATTTGGCTGTAGCAGAAGGCAGTTTGTTCGTCGAAGGGCTGGAGAGTGGTAAAATAATGAGTGTCTGCAGGCAACAGTGAAGCATGGTGGAGGTTCCTTGAACGTTTGGAGCTGCATTTCTGCAAATGGAGTTGGAGATTTGGTCAGGATTAATGGTGTTCTCAATGCTAAGAAATACAGGCAGATACTTATCTGTCATGCAATACCATCAGGGAGTCGTATAATTGGCCCCAAATTTATTCTGCAGCAGGACGACCCCAAACATACAGCCAAAGTCATTAAGAACTATCTTCAGCGTAAAGAAGAACAATAAGTCCTGGAAGTGATGGTATGGCCCCCACAGAGCCCTGATCTCAACATCATCAAGTGTGTCTGGGATTACATGAAGAGACAGAAGGATGTGAGGAAGCCTACATCCACAGAAGATCTGTGGTTAGTTCTCCAAGATGTTTGGAACAACCTACCAGCCGAGTTCCTTCATAAACGGTGTGCAAGTGTACCTAGAAGAATTGATGCTGTTTTGAAGGCAAAGGGTGGTCACACCAAATATTGATTGATTTAGATTTCTCTTTTGTTCATTCACTGCATTTTGTTGATTGATGAAAATAAATGATTAATATTCCATTTTTGAAAGCATTCTTTGTTTACAGCATTTTTTTCACACCTGCCTAAAACTTTTGCACAGTACTGTACATACTTATAAATAACAGTTATTCCTTAGCATAACTTCAATGTTAACTTCTTGTTCCTCTTCATCTTTTCCCACTTCTATGTGGGGTCAATGTGCTTGATCAGTCTTCGCCAAAAGCTCAGTCCAACACCTCATCACCAGTCAAGCCCTTTTCCTGTTGATGTTTTATGTTATAGTTGTCAATTATGGAGTGTAGGGGGTACTTGAATGATACAAATGAAGCCCAGGTAAATGATAATTTAGTATTTAGTTTGATTTATGCATATGTTGTTGTATATTTTAGGGTTTAGAAACATGAGGAATCTGTTTCTTAAGTTCTTTTTGTTTTGTTGTTTACACAGTGCCTGATTAGTTTTTTACATGACCACAATCGTTGCACTAATGACATCACAAGAAGTGACAATACAAAACGGTGGATTTAAAACTTTCCCTTATTCTTAGTGAAAGTTCGGTTTCATGCAAATAGGCCCTAGTGGTAAAATCTGTGTTCCGGTTATGATCTCTTTTCTGCAATTGACCTTTATTTTTGCCTCTTCAGTTAATGGTTTCTTGGCTTTGTTTGGCTTTCATGGTTATTCTAACCTTTGTTTGTCAGGGCTTTGCTCTTTTACTCATCTCTTGGTTTTATGCTTACAATAATTGTTGGCTGGGGTGCCTCCAGAAGATTTTTAGTGGGATGGCTAGACATGGCCAGTGAAAATCATGGGGTAGTACACTTAAAAGTCTACAGCATAGGTCAATTACATGCTATAACAGTTGTTAATATAATAGGATTACATAATAGCAATATTGTATTAAAAAGTGCAGAAATCTGTTAATTCATTAGCCTATTAAATGACAATTTGCCAAATTCCAGTTTGAAGGAATCATCTTCAGTAGCCTACTGCTGATAAATATTATACTTAATAATTATAATCTATAGGAGGGAGTCCATGTGTCTCTAGGTGCTCTCTGGTCCTCACCCTTTACTCTTTAGCTTCTACCACTGAATATTTCTATAACTCTATTACTACAATTAATTAACCTTATTGGAATGATGCCTTTTAATAAAATAACTCCTCCTGAGTCAGCAACTGCTAGCCCTACGAAGAAGTCTTTCAGGTCCAAAAGTGACTGTTCCATCACGGCTGAGCCTGATCAGTTGTCATTGATAATTAGAGAACTGAAAAACTTTGTCAAGGAACAAAACAAAGTACTTTAAGCCTTGTTAAACTTGTTCATTCAAAGAAGTTTTTCGGATGTATGAGCTAATTATAATTCCTTAAAGACTGAGAAGAATGAGCTCTCTAAATCCTTTGAAGATTTTCTGGGGACGATTGGAACATCATGTCTCAAAAATGTACTTTCTCCACTCTGAAATGGCTGCTTTATGCCTTAAATGAACAGAATAGAACAACAGAGTCTGAAGGCATAATCTTAGAGTCATTGGTATCCTTTCAAACAAGTTGAAATGACAGCTCTGCTCCCACATCTTTCAAATTTCAAGCCCAAGGTCAAGATTTACAATGAGAATGCTGATTCAGTTCATCCACCCCGTGTGATCTTAAAGTTTCTAAGATAATCTGTCCAGCATATTGTCCTATGAGAAGCAAAGAACGCAAAGTCCATTACCATCAAATGTCGTAAGATTCTCTAAATTCCTCAACTACAGTGCATAGATGGGGGCTTTATTTACTTTTTGATTTGGCACTTTTCTCAACCCGTTGTTCTCTATTTTTCTGTCTTTAAAAATAATTTTAAAATTGTGTACACAAAAACTGATAGGGTTATGTGTTCTATAGTGTATGTAATTAAGAGTGAATTATGAATTGAAAAATATTAATGGCCTGGCATAGCTAAAACACACCACAAACCAGATTTCAGTAATAGTTTATTCCACCATGAAAACATATCAAAAATTTACACAGAAGTTACTGGTTGTATATTACTATGCTCCACAATTTAATATAAATCTATTTATGTTCTCCGTATATCAAAAAATAATAGAAAATGATTAACATAAATAATAGAAAAAAATCCACTTGATAGTTGTCAAAGAAGTAAGATCTATTCCAAAATACAGGTAAATCTTATAGAATATATCATAATTATATTATTGTTTAAGTCAAAGAGATCCATAAATAGACCCATGCTTTCACTCTGTCTGGGTGCCTTGCTGCTTACTTCTCTGTGACAGCAGAGTTTAGTAACATACAGACATACTTTATATGCACGTATTTAAGTTCTCTATGCATCTCCCTGTCAGTTAAGTAGTCACCCATTGACACACTGTCGCTCACACACACACACACACACACCATGCTATAAGCTGCATGTAATTTATATGATGTAATTATACTTAGCTTGCCAGTTACAGTAACTAACTTAAGCTAGTTAGCTAAATCAACATTATGTTACTTACTGTATCTCTTCTGTAGCTGTAGTTAGCATCATAAGTAGCCACTGTTCATATAAAATCACTTCAGCTAAACCGTTTCCAGAAGCATTCACAAGTCCTACAAAAATTCCCAATCAAATCTCAAAACCCACCTAATGGAACTAGATGCTAGCCAAACAAATGCCATATTTTCCCTTTTGACCGTAAAACACAATATTAAATCAAAGAGTGGGGACTAGGGAAGCTGGGGGTGATGTATGTATGTGCCATTAAAGAGCTTCCCACTTCGTCTTTCCAAAGCTCTTTATATGTCATGACTGATGGCAGCCGGCGCCATTACCCAGCGGAGGTGGAAGGACAGTTGGAGAGGACTTCCGGGGGACTCTCTTTTCCCCGAAGTGTTATTTGGCAGCCTCCCTTTGTAACGACGCTGTCTCAGATTCCTATAGAGCTGTGTGGGAATTACTGTTTGTCAGCACAGCCCTGTTGGATCTGTGGATGCCGCAAGGGGGAGCTGTGGGAACTGCAAGAGCTATAGAGCCCTACTTTGTGCTCTCAGCCACACCTGGGAACAATTCCAGACCTCCTTAAAGAACCACCTGGAGTGCTTCCAGGTGTGGCTTAAAAAGGAGCCAGCCGCCTCCTAAGAGGAGCCAGAGTTGGAGGATGATGCTGATGAGGCTTGCCTGTGAATGAGAAAAGGCTCTGAAGAAAAGGAACTGAGTTTCACTGTATTAGTGACTTGTTGATACCAGACCTTGGAGAATGCTCTGGGTCTGGCTGCCTTTCTATAAATAAAGACTCTTGTTGGAATGAGCTTGGTGTACTTGCCTATTTGTGTCAGATTGGGGTGGCAGTTGAGCCCTAGGTCATCATAATGTATATAGCAAAAAAGAACGCGGGATTGTCTGTCTTGGTACTTCAAGTACACTGCTAGGCCAGTGAATGCATTGTTTAGAGCATGATGTACAATACAATACAGTTTATTTTTATGTAGCCCAAAATCACACAAGAAGCCCAAAATCACCCTGCCTTTTGACAGCCCCCCAACCTTGAATCTCTAAGAAGACAAGGAAAAACTCCCAAAAAAACCCTTGTAGGGAAAAAAATGGAAGAAACCTTGGGAAAGGTAGTTCAAAGAGAGACCCCTTTTCAGGTAGGTTGGGCGTGCAGTGAGTGTCAAAAAAAGGGGGTGAATACAATACAATACACAGAACAGAACACAAGTAATCCTCAATACAATATAATAGCGCAATAGAAATCTTACAAGTGTAGAGCAGAATTCAACACTAGAGGATATCCCATAATACGATTTGGATTTGTTCAGAGTCCTGGAGACCTCAGCCATCAAGCTGCCTCCCCCTATTGGCCATTCCACAGCTGAGTCATTGCTGGGCCAGCCTATCTGATGAAAGAATTGTGGGTATGAGTTTGATGATGTGTTTGCAAAATAGCCAAAAAAAATGCACCCCGCCAAATCGATATTTTTACCTGAGGTATGATTTTAAAACTAGTCCAATTTGGCAGAAAAATTGTCCATCTGACAGCACTGCTCAGAGCACTGTGAAACGAGAAATGGGGGGAGGGCATGAAGGCCAAAGAAATGTGCACTCTGGAAATGTAACCGGTAAGATCAGCCTCAGTCAGTTTATAAGACTCTTTAAAGAGTGCAAACAGTAGTGGCAAGTGGGTGGTTAATATTATTTTATATGGTGGCTGTGGCCACCCTTTTCTATCACTTGGGCGGGGAGGTGGGTTGCCATTGAAAATTGGGCATCTTTGCATGTCCTTAAAAGATAAAGGGTCAGACTATTACACACATAAAGCCCACTCAATGAAGTGGCTGATTCTAGTTTCCTACTTCTTCAATTGCAATAACATTCTAATTTCTACATTCTCCATGTTTCTCATCAGCCACGCCGGGCTGTCTTCCTCTCTCCTTGTTGAGCCCATGCTAAAACTCCATTGCCAAACCCAAGCTTCCTTGAATGATGATCAGCAGGGGCATTTAAGCCTGCTTTCAAGATCCACTTCCACATGAATGCCCAAATGATTTCTGGGATCAGGAAATCCCTAGAAAACGAGTTGGGTCCATTTTTGCTGTATTTTCCCATATGGTCTTATGTACTTTGAGGTCCAGGACTGCAGAGATACCTAAAGACGAGGTAACCCTGCAGAAGCTAGATTATAATACATCATTCTTCTTCTAAACAATATCCTTTTATAATAATTTCTGGAGAGATTCTTTCATTAGTTAAAGTTCTGGCATCACTGGCGAGACATATTAATGTTAGTATTAAGTGTTTAACAAGTTACTCAGTGTCTTAAAACAGTGATTTATTAATTTTATTTAGGGGACTCTAGGAACGCTTTCAGCCATGACTCAGCTCACACACAAAAGGACACTGTAACTGAGATGGTAAATAAACAAATGAAAATTAATATATTATATTAAAGGCCAAAACAAATAACACAAATACAGGAACCTACCCCATAACCCCAATGGTGATAATTACTTAACTAACACAGAAACAAAAGAAAGCAGATGGAACACTAGGCAAAAAGCAGGCAATATTAAACACTCATGACAAAGTCCAAACACAGTCCAGTTTCCCAAATGCAGATGACGGGGAAGAATGAAGTGATACTCCCAGTGAACAGCCTCCCGAATGTTATGTAAAAGTTTTGTTCTACCGTAATGAAGTGAAGATTTGTAGCAGCTGGGAGAGCACCACAGACTAACACGTTTTCCAAAACAGACAAAACCCCATAAACAACCAGGAACAGGACAGGAACACAAATCCAGAGGTAATTGTAATCCTCAGGAAGAATGTAATTGTAATTGTGGGGTGAGGGGTGAAAGCAGTGAAACATGAAGGTACAAAATGTAGATGGTCCTGCCAGCATGGTATGGTTTCCTTTAAAATCCAGCACCTCATCTTTTTTCTCCCAGCAGACTCTGTGGTAAACGTTGTCCAGTGGCACAGTGCTGGCTTTACCACATATGCAAAAAATGTAAAAAAATGTATGCTTGTGTCAGGCTCTCTGAGAGAATACAGTTATGGCATGATCAGCCTGACAATTTATGAAACGGTAACTCTCATTTAACTGCTGATTATAATGTTGCTATAGTTTTAAAAATCAGTCATTTATTAAGGCAATATCTCTATGCAGCAAAGCGTATAGTTTATTAAAGTGAGAGTGTCCTGCATGTCAAAGTTACAATAAATTAACTACAATGACACCAAAAGTAGGCATAGGTAATTAAATATCACATTTTTATGAAAATGGATTGAAATTTAGAGATGACTGAAACAAAGAAGACACAATTGTGACACATAGTGGCTTTATTTTAAACTTCTGACACATAGAACTGCAGCCAGTTCATTATGACAGCAGCATGCTGTGAACTCAATTAGCAATTGAATTGTAGTCGCTGTCCTCTGACTGAGCCATACAACTGCATTTTTCATTAGATGACAAGGAAAAGCCAGCATCAGTAAAATCCTTAGACAACATTTTGAACTAGAAAGGAAAGCGAAGCAGAGGCTTTTACTCAATGTGCAACCAATTATCATTTAACTTCAGCTTAGCTATTGTAGAGTGCGTCCATGCATTGCAGTAGCTTGTAAAGTAATTGACACTCTATTGCAGCCCTCATAAATTTCCTTGATATTTTTTTAAAGGATGACTTATTTTTTAAAGAAAATTAATATATATATACAGTACTATATGTACGTATTTATATAATTATATATATATATATATATATATATATATATATATATATATATATATATATATATATATATATATATACAGTATTGCCTTGCACCTTGTGTTGGCTGGGATTGGCTGCAGCAGACCCCTGTGACCCTGTGTTCGGATTCAGCGGGTTGGAAAATGGATGGATGGATAATATATATATATACAGTACTATATTTATGTATTTATATAATTATATATATATATATATACACAGTATTGCCTTGCGCCCTGTGTTGGCTGGGATTGGCTGCAGCAGACCCCCGTGACCCTGTACTTAGGATATAGCGGGTTGGATAATAATAACAATAATAATTCATTACATTTATATAGCACTTTTCTCAGTACTCAAAGCACTATCCACAAAGGGAGGAACCGGGAAGCAAACCCACAATCTACCACAGTCTCCGGATAATGGATGGATGGATGGATATACAGTATTATTCTGTTATCATTTATCTATTGTGTGATCCTATCTTCTTGCAGAGAAGTGTAAATATTACTAATCAATCATAACCATTCTAGAGTGGAAATACATGTGAATGAATGAAATAAGCCTACCAGCATTGTTGCCTATAAAAATTGTAAAACAACCTGAGAAAAATATGAGATTTAAAATAATTTTACTTATGTTTAAACTGTTCATGTTTTTACAGGATAAATCTGCTTTAAAAAAAATAAGTAAAATGCCTAAATAGTTCAAGTTCATTTCAGTATTTAAATTTTCATTAAACTTAATAACCAGACGTGAAGAAGGTTGTTATTAACAAAAAAAGTCCCCATAAATATGAATCCAAAACTGATGTATGGGTGAGAGAGACTGTCTGCAGTAAAAGTCTCTGTAGCGACTAATTATGAATTAATGCCCACATGATGATATTAATTAGTACAAAATTCGGCCATGTAGAACCTCCCAAGTGTTTTAATTGCTTTTTAGCCATTATAGTTTTTTACTGATCAATTGTCGAAGTAAAGTTATTAACAGCCTAGAAGAAAAGAAATGTTCTAATTCTACTTTATTGTTACGCTTTTACAGTTTTGCTGTTTCTAAAGTATAGACCTTAAATTATAAAGAACAATCAGTATCAAAAATATTTCATCCAGACAGAGATATGAATAAGTAATCACTCTTTCATGTATTTATATGCAACTGGATTAAAAATGTCAGCATTGCCCATTTCCTCTTCATCTTTACACTTATTTCTATTTCTGATTATTGCATTTTGTGGCTTTAGAAAGTTTATGACTTCAATTAAATTTCAGATGAACCATATGAAAGCACATGCTTTAAAAAGATAACTTTAGAGCACATAGTAGGTGACAACTGGAATCATTTCTGATGGAAGACAATATTAAAAGCCTTTAGAAGGAGAGTTTTATAGCAAAACATCCAATTAGGCTTAAAGGACAAACATTGATGGGCCAAATGACCTTTTTTATTCATCAATTTTCAAATGTTTCTCCTGACCCTGTTTTATTAGACAGCATTGCGGAACAAGTGAACTGTGAAACAAATCTCATAATTGCAGCTTAGTGATGGAGAAAAATATGTGTGTGGATAAAAAGAAATGGAATGAAGTGCATTAGGAATGTTGCTTTGATGTGAAATATTGTAAGAGCATATCTACAATTAGGTTTGATTTTAGCTAGCAGGACCTTTCCCACAGTTTACCTTTATTAAAGAGATCTATTTATAATTAAATGGCAGAGAAAAAAAGAAATTAAATTAAAAAAAAAACATAATTAAAATTTTTTTGTGAATTTAATGCTTCCAATTCAAAATATAAATTTTCAGCTATTTGGAATTAATTGAACATTTATTTTTGTAATTCATGCTTTGTTGTACTTTGATTATTTAGTGTTCATAAAGGCACTATTTGTACTGTGCACTGTAACAAATGAAGGTCCGAAAACATCCAAAGGATGACTTTAACATACTCTGATTTTATTGTAATCAGTTTATGGGGAAAAAATTGCAATGAACTTATAAGTAGAGTTTAAAGCCAGAACTGACTGTAATGCCTTAATAGCAGCAACATTAAGTTATGGAGGAGCACAGTATCTCACAGTATCTTGTGTTGCTGCCTCTGAACCTGGGATGTTGCCTTCTAAGTGTTATTTTGTAGATTCTGCCTATGCCTGTGTGATTTTTATTACATGATGCTGTATAGAGCAAGTGTTGGTTTCTGAATGAGCGGTCTCTTTGATGGATTGGTGTTCTCTTTTGAGTTGCCTGATGCTGCCAGTTTAGGCCGCAGTTACCTTGATCATGCAATGGAAAAAGTGAGTTAATAAAATGGATGAGTTGATAGAAGTTACATTTTTTCCTGGAATGTGTCCGCCATGTTTCCCCAAATTACTGAACAGCTAAAAAGAAAGTTAAACATCCCATAATTGGTACATCTTCTCAAAAAGCTTTACCTTGACATGTCTTTCTGGTTAGTTTTGACTCACCATTGACTTTAATGGATTTTTTTACTGCATTTATGGTAGTTTGTTCACAACACATAACAACATCCTAAATGTAATCTTTTCAGCACAGATTTGTGAAGACTTTTAGCAGAGTACCCAGACTTTACAGAAAATAAAAAAGTTTTCAAATATCACATTTTTGTACAGCTTCTAGAAATCTTGAACACAGCAGTGTCCTTCGCGTCTCCATTAACTAAAGGATTTTAAAAAATGGACATAGTTCACAACCCATAAAAATAGCTAAATGCCATCCTTTCTACCTGACAGATGATAAAACTGTTAGTATAATGTGCTAACTTTATAAAAAGCACAATATTTTACAAATGTCACATTTGAACAGCTTCTAAACACTGCTATGTCCTTCATGTTAATTTTGACCCTCCATATTTCTGTATTTCCCAGGCTAAATATCTATCTATCTATCTATCTATCTATCTATCTATCTATCTATCTATCTATCTATCTATCTATCTATCTATCTATCTATCTATCTATCTATCTATCTATCTATCTATTGATTTATTTTAGTAGATTTTACTTTCTATTTAGGGTCCTGTTTGTTTAAATCCCATAACAACATCCTAAATGTCATCTGTTCTAAAGCTTAGCATCATCACTGCTACAGGATAGGAGAGTCAGTCAATATAAAACGGGTTCAGGGTGAAAAATCAGATGTCCATGGTACCTAAAAAAGAATGTCAGTATTGGTTCAAAAAAGACACAGAAGGTGCAGCACTGAGTCAAGCACTTGAAGACGTTATAAAGATTAAGCCTATTTTTTCTGTTGTAATCTGCTAATTAGGACTTGCCCAACTTTAGCAAAGTCTTATATCATTATTCATGCCTTTAAATAAACCAGAACAAAAGTACTCTAAGATATTTCTATGTTAATTGTTTTAGATTTTTCAATAAATGATTATTTAAAAAGCAGAGGTAGCATGTAGTCCTTGAAGAAGTTTGTGGTTTGGAGATCTCAATTAAATAGGGCAATCTGATTTTCCTTCTACAATGTGATCCTTCTTGGGCTGTGAGCATTGAGGTTCAAAGAATCATTTGGCCCCAGCATTAAGAAATGACTTTCTGTCAGCAGTCTTGTGGGTAGGTGAATGTCTGGTGGTCAGTGATAATTGGAGCTCATCTTCCTCATTGCCTTTTTCTTTTCCAGTTTGACTTTGGTTAACAACCCTGTGATTAATCA
This sequence comes from Erpetoichthys calabaricus, assembly GCF_900747795.2. Lineage (NCBI taxonomy): Eukaryota > Metazoa > Chordata > Cladistia > Polypteriformes > Polypteridae > Erpetoichthys > Erpetoichthys calabaricus. Next base: position 230,238,539 of record NC_041397.2, on the reverse strand, counting down.
GCCAGGTTCTATGTAGCCATTTGTGCTGTTGATAAATAATACTGTTCCTCAGTATTGGTGGGTAGTGAGTGCTGGTTGAGGGATGTGTTTTTCCTTGTTTCTTTATGTTTTTCACTCATTTTTAATAAAACAAATCATTCCAGGAAAAATGAAAGAGAACAGTCTGATGATGAATTTGATGTTCTGAAATCATTGTATGAGAAAAATATTGCTAATGGCATAAAGTGGTTTCTACCATAATATAACATGGAGAGACATATTGCCACAGTGGTTAGCACTACTGCTTCACAGACCCAGCATCCTGACTTCCTGAACACTGACCCAAAACAATGAATTGATGGAGTTTGTATCGAGTGTGTATGTTCTTCAATAGTTTAATAGATTTTTCTTCACATACTTTATTTTTTTTTTACAAATCCCAAAGACATGTGTGTTAGGCCAATTAGTAACTTACCTTGATCTGTTTGAGCGGGCTTTTTAATAGACTGACAAAATGTTCAGGGTTGTTTCTTGTCTTACATCTGATACTGTACCAATAGGCTTTGGTCTGCAATTAGGGTGAAACATGTGTTGTGTACTCTTTGTATTATTTGACAGGTACTCTATAACATACCTATGATCTGCTATGAAGTGAGAGAGCTTGACAGACGTTTGCCAACCACAAGTGTTACCTGGTAGGTGACCACCCAAATAATCAGATTGCAATTCAGACCATTCATGGATATGAATGGCAATTCACGGATATAATACTCCGATTTACACCCTGTCAAGTAATCAAACCAGCATCCATGGCGCAAAGTCTGAGGCTTTGCCTGAGGTGCTGACATCAGAGGTTTGCTCCCCACAAATAGAAACAAAGGTGTGTACACCTGATGAGCTAAAATTAGGGCAAAACGTGTTGTGTATGCTTAGTATTATTAACACATATTGTATAACATATATACATATTTATATTAGTGTGGATGTGGTGGTGAGGTGTCCACAGACTCAAATGATGACCAAGGAAGAGCAAAGTAATAAAAGGAAAGAGGTTTTCTTAAAAAATAAGTGAACAGCAAGAGCAATGAAAGAAAAATACATAAATTGATGGAAGTAACAAAGACTGAGGCTCTAATGCCGTTAAGACAGAAATATGAGTTAATTTTCAACAGTTTTTTCCAGGTATACAGTATAATAAATTAAAATATCTAATAAGTTTGTTATTTTAATAATTACATAATAAATAATATCAATGTTACCACTTAAAAACTAAGATCACCAGGCAAATCCAAATTTGATTTGATCATTCACTGAGCCCATCCTTTTTAACTTTTATCTTCAGAATAACAGTATATTGTTTAATTAATATGAATATTGCATCATTGACAATTTAGATTAGTGGCTGGCCCTGCTGTGTCACAGCTCAAGGGACTAGTGTTCAAATGCTGTTCTACATTTTTCTCAATTTTTTGTGTAAAGTTTTCATATTTTCCACATGTCCACCCAAATTATTCTTGAAGTACTGTGTCCACTTTTTTCCTCGTTGATCAGCATTACGGGTGTGAGTTTCATAAGATCATTAATTCACTGATTAAGGTGCCAAGTTCAATAGTTTTCCCCATGGCAGGTTTATGACCATGAGAAGTTTTCTCGTGCAGATCTTTATGCCCTTGTTGTTATAAGATATTTTTATTGACAGGATCTTGGCAGACCTGTTTGACTTTGGTGGAGTGGGTGGGCTTCTTTTACACAGAGGCAATTGGCTGTTATTGGACATGTAGTGACTAAATAGTTCAATTATAAAAGAAAATGTGAGGACAGAGATCATTGCTTTTACTCATTCTGAGACATTAAAATATTACTCTTGAAATAACTTTATATTGACATTTAATCTATCTTGTTCACCTAGACATAGAATAACTTTACTAGTATAAAGTACGGCATTGCGATACATAATATGAAGGGCCAGAGCTTATCATGGCAGGATTGGGTACAAGGAATGAACCAAAAATTCAAGAGAAACTATACCATTACAAGAGGTACTATATATGTTCCCATTTTCCATACTAGGCCAATGCATAACTAATCAACATAATACTATGTCTTTTTTATGTTGGAGCTTTCTTTCTTTCTTTCTTTCTTTCTTTCTTTCTTTCTTTCTTTCTTTCTTTCTTTCTTTCTTTCTTTCTTTCTTTCTTAGCAGAAGCATTTATCCAAGCCAACTTACAATGCAAGTTAAATATATAAAATGATGACGATGCAAGATCACCAGAGAACAGTTTATATTAAATCACACATTTTTGATACTAAGTTAACATATGAGTTCTGCTGTTAGCCTCCATTGAAATAGATATGAAATTCAACTATGCTGAAACATATGAATTGAGCCGAAGGAAATCTTTATTTAAAGAATTACATTATTGAACGCTTTGAAAGCTATGGCTTTCTAGCCTAAACATTTGGCTGTCAAGCCCTGGACGTTTGTGCAACTCTTAGCTGCATGACAGTACCCTTTTCTGCTGCTGTACCTTCTACATATATTTTCAATTTCTTATACAGAATATAAACTGCAGATATATGTAAAACTGACTAAAAACTAAAAGAGAAATCAAATACACTTTAATAAAATTCCACTTTAACAATTTTTACAGCATATTTTGCAGAATACAGACAGGATCAGAGCACATGCAAAGATTTTTAAATATGAAAATGCATTTGTATACATACAACATGTACACCTGCAGAAATATAAAGGGTGTAACACAAACCACTAATTCACTTTTAAATAATTTTAAATATAAAATATGCATTTGTTCAAATGTATTTGAATTTCCATTATAAATTCCAGTGTTGTATTGTGATAACAGTATGCTACCTTACATTCAGTATGTAGAGATATTGTTAAACAGGCACAATGGAAGTAAAAGACCTGACCTCAGGACTTCTTAAATGTTAATGAACCATCCAGCAAAAATCACGTGATTCTCCAAAGCATCTCTAAAACATTTTCTTTTTGTTCATTTGCTTTCATTATGGCTAAAGACAATTTATACTTTGAAGAGTGGGCAAACATTGATGTCCTTCTGCTTTCTTCTCTTGGCTTTGTATTTGTCTATATTTCCTCTGTATATATACTGTATATATATATTTTTAACACCAGGAAGCCTAATAGATTGAAACAAAATTAATTTGTCATAACTGGTAAACAAAGGAACACCTGGCTATTGAGCTCCTTATGTACCTTCCATCAGTACTTCCTTAATGTCATTGCAATCACGGTTTGTGTAAATTGCACACTGTGTGTCAGAATACTGTTTGACAGAGTGCACTCAGCCATTGTAATGATCAGTGGTTCAGGTAAAAGATCATTAACAACAGCAGAAATTATTCAATCCAAAATTTAAATAGAGAAATGTATAAACATGAGATGGTGATTTGAAGCATTCCACAATGTTACATAATAACATTCAGAGTAATACCATTGTTACTAGAATTAAAAAATATATATAATTTGAATTAAACACATTTTAGACAATAGTAAAAAGTCAGATATGAAAATAGTATTGTTAGTGTCATAATTTGGTGTTTTTGGACACTCATTCTTATTTATTTACTCTCTACCATTTTAGTTTTTTCCTCATTTCAGAAGTCTTTGTGTTTATTGCAAATGGCCCCTGTTGTCACCACATGTCCTCCAGAAGCTGCGATACATTACTTTGTCACCTGGATGGTACTACAGTGGTGCCATGCTGTGTCTATGTGATTCTGCATCATGAAGTAAAAACATATTTGTGGTGTTATCTTGCAGAAAAAAAAACTTTTATTAAGGGGTTATAATTGTGTTTTTGAATTACATGTTTGATTAATATATTGAGCTTGGTATTTTGGATTGGTTTGATCCTCTGGCTTCAACTCCTGCATATAATTTTGATGAATAATACTCCGTTTAATCTTCTGGTCCATTTCTCTTAATATTTTTGCGTTGCCTGTTCACAGTGGTATAAGGAAGTAAATGAAAATAATAAGTAAATGAATGCAAAAATCCCTTTTGCATTTGTTAATGTTCGTTAGCAGGAGCAGAAAAATGGATTAAATAAAATAGGGTCATTTGGCAGTGGAAGGAAGGAAAACAAAAACTCTAATCTCCAGAGTATTGGGGGAAATTAAATCTCTACATAGCCATCATCTTCTGAAAAATCTGACTTGCTCAGGTAAGGTGACTGCCCAGTTTCAACATGAGAATATTTCAGAAATTGACTGTATGATGCATTCTAGTGGTAGAGTCAAGCACTAATCTGTCACTGCTTCTGTTACCAGTGATGCCTCCTTTCCCCTCTCTACTCTAACAACTCACTTCATAACCTTTGAGTATTAGAGTGATCATGGTTTTGGAGCCCTAAAGGACTGCAGATGTCTAGAACCATTAAACTAGGGAAACCACTGGTAATTTAGTCTCATGACAATGGCATCATTTTAATTTAAATAGACAACATCATTAATTAAAGAATGTCCATCCAGCAGGGGGTGCATGCTCCCTGGGATATGGTATGTAGAGATTGCAGCCTTTATAACACCAACAATATACATAAAGATATATCTTATATGTTTCGCTAGTAGTGCAGTGGTGATTGTAATAAGCAGAAAGAATCGATAACACTAAAGTAAGTTTAATACAGGCTTAACACTTATAAGAATACTAGTCATTTAGCCCGTTACAATAACGGGGGCTAGAACAATAGTGCATAAACATTAGTAGGAACAGTCTATATTAAATGGCAAGTGACTTTGTCCTCATTCTTTTTGTTGGTCGTATTTTTCTTTCTTTCAGCCTTTCTTTTGTTGATGTTTACTTACTGAGCTGACCGTTCTTCGTGGGCTGCCGCCGTGTATTGTGTGTCTTTAATTTTCTGTGACAGTAATACTGTCTTGTACGGCTCTATTCAATAAGGGCGCGCACAAAAAGGCGATCTCAATTGAGCGCGGCGAATAAAGGCGTTCGTAGATAATTTAGTTCAAATGGCTCTGGAATATGTGAAGAGCAACAAAGTGCAGATCTTTATTTACGCGCGCCTTTATTCGCTGCGCCCAATTGAAATCGCCCTTTTGAGGCTCGCCTTTTTGTGCGCGCCCTTATTGAAGGATACCGTCTTGTACGTCCGCTGGCTTGTAAGTCCGTAATATACCTTTAATTTTCTCTGGCGGTAATACAGGCGTGCGCGTCGGTAATATGCCTTTAATCTCCTCTGACAGTAATACTGGCTTGTATGTGGCTGTCATATGCGTCTCTGTATTGTGTACCTTTAATTTCTTCTCGCACTAATACTGGTTTGTATTTCCGTAAAACGCCTCTAACTTTCTCTGACAGTAATATCGCACATCGCACAGTGCCCCGCGCATGCGCACTTCACCAGAAGACACCCACACACGGACACCTGGATGCACAAAGGGATTTTATATATATAGATAATAATCGGAGGAGAGCAATATTTGGCCAAAGCAGATGCAGTCAGGGTTTCATCTGATTGGCACTTCAAGAAAGCACTTTTCGTCTTAGGCACAGGCAGGAGTAATGTCTTCCATCCATCTGTAGGTGAGTACTCAGGGTTCCAAGCAGTTGTCTTATTACTATACCTTCTTTTGGAACATGCAACCTTCAAACGTAGGTATAATGTGTTTTTGCTGACAAGCATGATAAGGAAATAGCATACAGATACTGTAGAGGTTGCTTGCCTGGGAAACCTTGAAATAGCTATCAACCCTAATAACCCAGACCAAACATGACACATTAGCACTTCAGCATTGTAACTTTTGACTTAGCTCATTTCCCTGTCATATTCACCCCATCAGTTGGACTCCCACTGAAAATAAAATATGTCTGAATAACCCTCACAGATCAAAGTAGGACACTTAAAACTTTTGCCTACAGAATGCACTGTCTTCTTCTTCTTCTTTCTCTTCATCTTTTCCCACTTCTATGTGGGGTTGATGTGCTTGTTCAACCTTCTCCAAACAGCTCAGTCCTGTGCCTCTTTGCCAGTCAAGTCCTTTTCCTTCAGATCTTCTTTTACTTTATCCATCCACTTCCACTATCACCTCCTTCACTTTCTTTTCCCCTGTTTTTCCATTCACATCACTCTTTTGCCCACTATTCATTGTCTCTCTTTCTTTAGATAACTCTCCCACTTTTGTTGTACTTTCTGATTGCCTAATTTCTTATTCTGTTCTTTTTTGTAACTCCACACATCTGTCTCAACATTCTAATTTCTACCACTTCTAACTTTTTCTCCGGTATTTCCTTTACTGCCCATGTCTTAGCTCCATACATCATTGCTGGTCTTACCCTTGTCTTAAACTTTAACCTTCAACTTAATTCTTCGATCTCACAACCTCCACATCTAATTTTCTATCTTGGGCTACTACTGATCCTAGATATTTAAATTTATCCACTTTTTTCAATAGTTGTCTCTGCAGGCTAGCTACTGAATCCTGGTCATCATTAAACATCATATGTTCCATAAAATTTGTCTTCTTTCTATTTATATGTAATTATCTATCTTCCAAAGCCCTACTCCATTCTTTCAACTTCCTCTCCACTTGCTCTTTTCTGATGCTACATAATACAATTTCATCAGCAAAAAGTACTTAATAGGGATTGGTCTTTTTTTCCTTTTGACTCAATACATCCGCACCAAATCACAGAGAAAAGGACTTAAAGAAGATCCAGGAGTGATCTTACCCCTGCTTTTAACCTGAATCCTGACTCCCTCATACTTCTCTGGTACTCATTTCTCTCCCATGCATCTCCAGGCCTCTTTAAGTGGCACTATAGAAGCCTTCACCAATTCAATAAACAACATATACAAACCTTTCTGTTTTTCTTGATGCTTCTCTATGAGCTGTCTCAGTGCAAAGACTGAATTTGCTGTTCTTCTCCCTAGCATAAAGCCAAACTGCTATGGTGGTCTCTTCCCAGATTTTCATTCTGTGTGATATCAGTTTTATCCCTCTATAGTTTTCTCTATCCTGAATATCACCCTTCTCCTTATAAATGAGTACAATCACACTATTCCTTGACTACTTTGATATTACCGCCTGTTCACCGATCTTATGCATTAGATCCCACAACACATCTATTCCATCCATCCATCCATTTTCCAACCCGCTGAATCCGAACACAGGGTCACGCGGGTCTGCCGGAGCCAATCCCAGCCAACACAGGGCACAAGGCAGGAACCAATCCAGGGCAGGGTGCCAACCCACCGCAGGACACACACAAACACACCCACACACCAAGCACACACTAGGGCCAATTTAGAATCGCCAATCCACCTAACCTGCATGTCTTTGGACTGTGGGAGGAAACCAGAGCGTCCGGAGGAAACCCACGCAGACACGGGGAGAACATACAAACTCCACGCAGGGAGGACCCGGGAAGCGAACCCAGGTCCCCAGGTCTCCCAACTGCGAGGCAGCAGCGCTACCCACTGCGCCACCGTGTCGCCCCACATCTATTCCCTCTTCTCCTAAACTCTTCCACACTTCTGCTGGTATTTCACCCAGTCCTATTTGCTTTTCAGTTCTTCCTTTATTTCTTCCATTCTTATTCTTGGTACTAGTCCTTCATTTGGGACTAAAATCCTTGCCAGTCTTATTCCTAGTCTCCTCTATACTAAAATCATTCCCTTTCTCACTTTTGTCTCCAGTTTTTCATAAACCTCCTCCAAAGCTTGTGCCTTGGCTCTTGCTGCTGACTTCTTTACCTGCTTGTTTGTCTCTTTATACATTTCTCTATCTTTCTCCCTCCCTGATTGGTACCATATCTTCTTTGCCTCATTCTTAGCTTTTATCACAACCTGCACCTCTCTGTTCCACCACCATGACTTTTTGCCCCTAGATGGGCTCCTTCCTGTCGTCCTCTCAACACCTCTTCACTTCCTCTTAAAACAACATTACTCTTCTACTCCCACCATTCCACCACACTAACAAATGACTGCACTTCATTTAAAATTTTCTCCCTAAACCTGTTCTTAAGCCCTTCTTCTTTTACTCTCCATCAAATTATCATTGGTGCTGCGTGCTCTGGCTTCATTCTTCTGCTGATGAAAGAATGCTACTGTATGATTAGAAATTTGCCTTGAGTCTATATTTAAATATTGAAGGTGATGAGGTATTCCTTTTTCTAGCTAGTAGAGGGTTCAGAAGTTGGGTGGCTCTGCAACTAAAGACCTTCTGAAGTAACCTTACTTGTTCTTGTTAAAATCCTGGTTGTTGTAATTTGTACATTATACTGGAAAGTGTGATGACTTTACGCATTTTTGATATCAATCAAAAATTAACTATCGCATATAGCATATGTTTTTAAAGACTGTAGATTCATTTAATCATGTCAGTAGATCTGTGAAAACACTTCAGCCTTACGGTAGTGTACCAGTTATTCAAAGTATTTACAAAAATCACTTTGTGTTCAATAATATGTTCTCTGGTTGATAAAATTTCCTTATAGTCCACGCACATGACTTAGATTAATACTAAGTAACTGGGTAAACATTAGGGAATGCCTAAAATGACAGAAATAACAGAACTTATATGGGGTATTATTAAGCGTTAATCATTAGATTAATCATTATGGCACTGATTCTAACAAGCAGTAACCCTTCATAAAGATGCAGCAATACTATTAAAGTGATTCATGCATTTAGAAATAGATGCAGGTTCATGCATAGCCTCATCCATCTTTCCATCTCTCATTCTTTTGGCCTTTTCATATTATTGAGTTGCTGGAGCTGGAGTCTATCCTGTATCTCTGCACATAAATCGGGGCCAACCCAGGACAAAACACAAATCAAATACAGGACACACACATGCCCTCATATCAGATCAGTCGGATCAGTTTAGACTCTTCAATTGAGCTAACATACAGTATATATTTAATTTTTAATGTTATTAAACCATGAGATGGAATGGGTCCTATATAGGACTGTTTTTACCATTCACCTGGTAGGATTTTGTTCCTTGTAAGAGAGAAATCTGGATCACAAAATGGGTGATTATAAGGGTTTAAACACCCTTGCTTTGGATTAAAGGTGTTTGTTTTTTTCAAACTGTGAATAATTAGCAATCAAACTTGTTTCTGGTTCTTGGTTCCAGGGTAGCTCTTGTCTCATTATTAGATTATAGTTCTCTCCTGTTATTTATTCATTTGATTTTACTTTGGCTTTCAGGTGTCAGGAAAAAATATTAACAGCTGTAGTAGGATCAGATGTTGAGGTGCTAATGATTCAATTACAAACCATGATGTTTGCTCCAGGAAAAAAGAAGAAAAAATGAAGAAGAAAAAGATGTTGAGCAATTTGTTCTTTGACAGTTAGAAAATCATTTTTTAAATCTAGAATGATTAACTGAAGTTTCATTCTCCTCGCATGTACTGGCCACATCCTCATTACTTAAGTCTGGCTTAACTATGTCTTTAATGATTTTAATGATTACAGATTCTAACTACAATATCTGTATGACCAGCACTTTGTCAGTTCACCAATGGCGATGTCTTTTTTTTTTTTTTTTTGAGTGCTGTTCAAATATTGAGCCGTATTTCATGGTAAGAAATGAAAGAAATACATATTTTTATGTACTTCTACATTTTTTAAAATAAAACATTAAACTGTAAATAAAAAAGTTGTTGTATCTGCAGTTATACTCATTCTGGTTCACAAGTCAGCCATCATTACTGATATGATTGTCTACTGCCCCACTCTGTAATTTCCAATACTGTTTTAGTCTGAATACCATTCCTGCAGTAAACTCAGAGAAAGGGGAGAATGCTGAAACTCAGGCGGTCAGATTGGTAAAGTTAGTGTTAAAATGAAGTAAGCTTTTAGTTCTGTTTGTATCTCTGCAACAGATTTCTGTAACATTAAGTTATTTTTCCATTGAAGTATTGTATGGGTTTTCTGTACAGGCTTTCTACCAGATCTAGTTATAGACATTCCCGCCATGACTTGCTTCATTCAATTCATACAGAAATGTTGAAAATAATTTTGGAATGACCCTGAAAAGAATATTAAATGGCCAATTAGAGAAAAAAGGAAAGGACTGGACCATGTACAAAAATGTCTGTCTCTTTTAAACAGCTCATACAATGTTTTTGTTAAACCCCTTGAATTAAAACTGAACGTCTATACTTCAATCACATTTTGATTGCTTTCTTTCAAATCCAATGTGGTTGTGTACAGAGCCAAAATTATGAAAACTGTGTCACTGTCTAAATACTTATGGATCTGATTGTATGTTAAAAATTATATCTGTGGAGATCAAATTTAATACTGTGGATATTAGACTGTTCAAAATAAGTGATACTGAATACAGTAGTGAGATGGCAAACATGACAAAGCATTGTGGTGAACATGACTTATTTAGAAAAAAAAAAGAAAAGGCTAAATTATGTACATGAGACACAAAGAAAGTAAAATACAGACATCCTGATCAGCATGTATAGAATAATACAATAAAACTGTTAGTTGGTTTAGATTGCTCAGCCATACTCATATTTAGACCAATTACTCTGAGGTCATAAGAAAAAATGCACATGAGCACCTTTTCCTTTGTGAGCAGCCTGAAAACACCCAAGGTATTGTAGGTAAGAAGAAACTCATATATTTCTGTACTATATAAAATGCCGTGACTATTGTCATCAAAACACAGAATAGAAACTAAAACACACAGGTTAGAAAGGCTATGTTTCAAAAGTCAGACAGTCTGGCATTTCAGTCTTAGTGAATTTTTCCAAATGCTGCCATAACAAGTGATGTGTAACATCACAGGATTTTAACCACCCTAAAAAAAACTGATTTCCCTTCTGCAGTCTGACAGTCGGTACCTGTCATCAAAGTCTGGGTTCACCCTGTTGTCTTACAGCTATTCTTTATCACTACATCTTTCAAACATGGTATTTTTGTCCCATTACACTTATTTGCACATTGTTGTATATTGAACACTATAATTTGCGTTCATTAACATGGTGTATTAGCTAGCACTGTGGCATCCTGGATATAACATCCTGGATTTGGATGTCACATGCGTGCTGTGTAGAGTTTGCATGTCCTCCCCATGCCTGCATGGACTTTTTACATATTCTCTTGGTTCACTTTCACACGCCAAATTAAAATTAATTGCGTTTTCGTGTGCATAAGTTGGCTGTGCAATAGAGAATTGCTTTGTCCATGTTTGGGTCCTACCTTGGAACCTTTGCTCATGGCAAAAGCTCCAGCACATTTTAGCCCTAAATTGAGCTAAGCAGGTTTGAGAACATTGTGTTGATTATTAAAAATTGATAATGACAATGTCCCATTTTATTTAAATGTCTTTATTATTTATTTGCTACTGAGATAATACGTAATTTCAATGTACAGGTTACATTTAGTACAGATAAATAAAAACAAATGTAAGTTTAAACATTTTTTTTCAAATCAGTTTAAAGCTAGCATGCAAGATTCAAATCCATATTTTACTGTATAAGGTCAAGAATGCACAATATTTTTTTCACATAATTTATAGCAAAAATCAGCAAAGTAGGCAGTTTCCCAATATATTTCCATGGCAGAAGAACTGTGAATGCAAAGACAATTGCTGCTGGAAAAAGCAATGCACCTTCACTAGCATAATAGAAGATGCATGCTTAAGGAGTCCTATAATGAATGACTAATGCACTGCTGCACAATGGTAATTATATAATGTACATTAACCTGCTTTTTCCAAATTAACATTTCATGTTAAGGCAAATGATTATTCTTGTACATAGTCTTATTCTAGTCTGTAGGAAAACATTGAGTCTCTGAATATGTGGAAGTCATGGTCACTTTACTTCAGTGTTGGTGATGTGCTACCATGCATCACAAACCATCTGATAACACAGAAGACATGGCAATGATGGATACTGTACATTAAGTACTCCTTCTGGAAGTCTACATTAATGTGCAGCAGCAGACGTTAAATTATTTTTTGGCATCAAGCTACAGGAAGTCCTGACTGGCTCCGTCTAGTTTCTTTGTCTTCCTTTATGACTGGTATTGTCTGCTGTGTGATTTGGTGCTTGAATTTTAAAAGTGTATTGGTTGATTTTGTGTTTTGTGTATTTCTATCAGTCTGTTTTTTCAAACTTAGAACAGACTGCACCTATCTTAAATATACTATACATGTACAATATAAACAGCTCTATTCTTGCAAAATCTTAACAATATCAATACATTTCTAGTAGCTTATCTTTATATACTGCACATAGACGTCATTTCTTTTTGAGAGTCATGGAAGGCCATATTGAAATGGAAATAATTCAATTGCAGTATAAAATATTGGAAAACGTTTTATATTTAGGGATGTGCAGAGCAGGGTGGCTACAGTGGCTTAAGCCCCTGCTCCTCTGTCCTCATTGGCCCAAGTGCCTTTTTCTAGAACAGAGTCCAGCCAATCAGTGAATGTAATTTTTTTACCTCTTCACAATTTTGTTTCAGTATTAGCGTGAATCTCCCATTACAGCCTAATCAATCACTACCAAGGTTAAGAGACCATCTCTTCTTGATCGTAAAAAGCAGCTGTAAGCAACATAGGCTACTACAGCTATGGGCGCCATCTTAAACATATTTAAATGGGCACAGTGAGAAGATACACAAAAATTTTAGAAGTAAATACACCAAGGGTGTCATATTGAGCAGTTTGTGTTTAAAAAAAAAATTCATTTTATCTGTTGTAAGTTGGTAAACTGATGCCCATGCCACATTGTTGTCTACATGGCTAATAAGCTAGCTAGAGCTCGATGGGGCCTGGCAAAGTATCAGGTTTTGGGCCATATTTGGGTTGGTTTTTCATGTACATTTTTGTGCTAAGGCCATGTTAGGATTTGTTTTCTATTAAGAGAAAATTAGTTATGATTACTTTATATTTAAAATTTATTTTTATTAAAAGATATTCTTAACTCATTTTGAGCACTTGCTTGATTGTTCTGTCTCTCTTATATGTGTGTAATTAAAATAGGTTCTAGATCATAAAAATGTGACTTTGCCTTGCTGAATGTGTAAGGCATAAAGCAGATCTGACAGATTACTATAGATTGGACACAGTTGGCACAACGTTTTGTAGCTTGGATGCAAATGGTACTTTTTTTGTTTTGTTTTCGATCTATCTATGAAGATCCTTTACATGTTTCTCTCCCTTCAGAAAGACAGGAACACCTTTTAAATAGTAATAAATGTTTTGTTATTAATATTATTTCACAGGGTCTCACTCTCATGTTTTCTGACTCTGGAAGGGGAAGGGGTGTCATTCTCCTAAAGTTTGTTTTAACTAGGTGCTGCACAGCATAGTGAGATGTGCAAGAATTTGGCCCACGTTCCCTTCCCTTATGTGGACTCAGTGTGCAGTGAGTTGGCTGTAACTCTAGCCACCCGAATTTGAAAATCAGTACTTTGTACTGGCAATTCCCTGTTTGAGCTTTGGAGCATTACCAGATAACATACCTGCACACCCAGACAAACTTTGATGTGATGTGTGAAAGGTCTGCGCATAACTGTTACAGCTCTATGATGTCACACTGGCCTCACAATCCTTCATAGAGAGCTGGGAAAAAAAGATGTCCAAGCTGGCTGCATGGTGAATATATAGGAAAATATTCAGTGAACAAGGTCACTGGCGAACACAGTATATATACTGTGAAAAATGCTTTGGTGAATTTCACCGATCAACACTGGAGTTCACCACACAAAACACTACATGAAATGCACATGGATTTAACCTACAAATAGTTTATTGAATCATTATTTTTATTCAGCTGGTGGTGTAGGATAATAACCGTTCATATGTTTTAGATTGTTCTCCTAATTCTCCTAATCAATCATTCTCCTAACTGAGGTACTGAATATTACTTGTGGCATTATAATAGTTGGCTACACACTATATATAATTACTTATAAGAGTGTACCAACTGTACTCCCTGCTACTGTACAACTATGTCCAGCTGTTTAGTTGTTTTGGATAACTTCTAAAATACAAAATTAACTTCACATTTGCAGATCTAACAAATTAAACTCTGACCTTGTTTTTTAACCAATTAGAGTATCTATGGCAATCTAAATACTGAGCATTTTTGGTTTATAATGCTAATAGCATTTTAACATCACTGTGGAGAGGAGGCCACATCCAGAATTACAACAGCTTTGTGACTGTGGTAACAAAATTGACCAAATGACCACTTCATTGTGTATAAGCTGCCATCGCACATATTAGACCACAACCTTAGCCATGCCTTCACCTTGCTAATATAATCTTCTTCTTCTTTCGGCTGCTCCCGTTAGGGGTTGCCACAGCAGATCATCTTGTTCCATCTCTTCCTGTCTTCTGCATCTTGCTCTATGACACCCACCACCTGCATGTCCTCTCTCACCACATCCATAAACCTTCTCTTAGACCTTCCTCTTTTCATCTTGCCTGGCAGCTCTATCCTTAGCATCCTTCTCCCAATATACTCAGCATCTCTCCCCTGAAAATTGTCCAAACCAACGCAATCTCACTTCTCTGACTTTGCCTCCCAACCGTCCAACCTGAGCCAACCCTCTAATGTCCTCATTTCTAATCCTATTCATCCTCGTCACACCCAGTGCAAATCTTAGCATCTTTAACTCTGCTACCTTCAGCTCTGTCTCCTGCTTTATGGTCAACTATTTGAAGTCACCTGAAAACTGTTCTCTATTAATTGATTGATGTATTTTAGCACACTCCTCAAAATCACTCACACAGTGTTTTGTTTTTTTTTTTGTTTCTTCAAGTTTTTCTATTTTTTTCTTTAATGTTTTCACCGTAGCCCAGGCTATACAGAGATTTTTTTTCTTGGAGCTGACTTTCCCCTCACACATTTTTCTTTTGCTTTTTTAGCTACAGATTACTGAAACTGCCTTATTGCTTGTGTCACTCTTTCAACTTTGTGTATTCAGTTCTTCCTTTAGTCGTGAACAAGCTGCATCATCCCATGTTGGCATTTTAACTTAGGCTTCCACCCAAAGGTTGAGTTTGGTGTAAAATGCAAAAAAAGGCAGTTGTATCTTTCTAGTATTATTGTGAGAAATGTTGTATTCATCCAAGTAATTGTGCCATTAAAGCAGGCAATAATATTATGTTAGTATCTGCACAATACCACCAGGTGTGATTTTTGTGTAGATATGAATGTTGCCGCGATCTGAATCAGACATTGAGTCGTATTGGAAGATGAGATAAAGATATTGAAAAATCAGCACACCCAGAGCATATAAACATGAGAGAAACTCACACGCAGAGGAGAATTAGATACACCTTTATCTACACAAAGACTGCAAAGGTCAGAGAGGTACTGCAAGAATAGCACTTAGTCTTATGTATCTCAGTAGGGACTTCAAAAGAATTTGACGGTCAGCTGTTAGACTGAGAAGAATTGGTGCAAATGGAAAATTAGCATGAGTGTTATTTCCTTATTTTACCACATTGTGATGAACGAAACACAGAACCAACAAGAATGCAATCAAATTTACTTCCCTTACATTAATGTTTCATAACAAATCAAATCAATATTACTACCACTTTCCTTTGCAATTCCAAGATGTATGTGAACAAAATATAGTACTTCCTGCTACATGTTAAAACAATCAAGAGACTAAACAGAGACTCACATTATTTATTTTAGTACTGGATTGATTAATTTATTCTAGATGTTGAAAAGATTTTGACTAATCCTCACATATTTTCTAATTTTAAGTAAAATGTGTTTATGACCAGTTAATACAACTTGCCAACATGAGCTGTTTACATACTGAATAAGACGGTTCCATATATCTTTAGAGACACAATAAAGATATATCACAATTTTATTAAATGAACAAAGTACAAAATAAAAACTTATAACACACTTGAATTTTTGTATTTTGGCTAGGAATTGCCTTCTAAAGGTACTGACCATAAGGTATCTGTCATATGTAAGAGAGGTTGAGAGCATGCCACACCCACCACACGACGAACCACTATGATTGGGTGACACCTCAGCACCACACTGGAGCAGTGTGAGGTTTTTATTGTGACTGGAGTGCCAATCCTGCCACCGACCCCTAAGTTTTCCCTGTAAATTGGAGGTCCTGCTTGCAGGGCTGGATGAAGATTAACATCATACCCAGAACAAAGCAATTGCAGGTTAAGGGCTTTCCTCAAGGACCCAACTGAATGGGGTCACCTCTGGCATTTAGGGGATTCAAACCGGCAACCTTCCAATGTCATATGAACAAGTTGTTTTTAAACCTTCTTAAAACAAAAGATTGTAATGTCCCACAGTGGAATTTGGGATGAAAGGGCTAATGAAAGTTAGTTGCCGGCTATGTTAAGGGCAAGAACATTTTAATCTATGGATATTTACGGTTTGATGGGAAAGCAGAAAGTAGGGGCATGTGGACATCAATGAATTGGGACCAGCATAAATGGAGAAAGAAAAGAAAGAAAGGGAGTCGGAGAATGAAGAGCAGGCATTTGATCACTTTTTTTTAAATATATGGCGGTGTGCTTTGCAATCACACAGTGCAGACTCCTAGAAGACAGCTCCTTATTTTCACATTTCTGCCTCTGATTAAAGCTAGCTTTTGTTTGTTGTTATATTGAAATTACAAAGCTCTGCATCTCCTTTTCCCACTCTTCTTATGAGTGGTTTCTGTCTTAAGCCCAGTGCTGCCGGGATAGGCTCTGAATTGGATTAGTAAGTTCAATAAGTAGGTAGATTTCACTAGTCTCTACAATATGTCTGTATCTTTGTTCTCATGTCCTAATAAGCAATATATGGGTAATGGTCACTAGTGAGTTTGAAACAATCTTAGAAAGAGGACTCATGTTGAGCAGTCGCCAACAAAAATGAAAATCTGTTTCAGATCAAGTGGCAATGATAAATTCAGGCCAAATCAAATACTAAAAAGTTGTTTAAGTCAGTTGTATTTTGTCTTCTGATTCGGCTTACCTTCCTTGTTTGCAGAGGAGAGGAGCATAAACATACAGCAGAGGGTTTTTGTCAGGCATTTTACTATAGCGTTTTGACCATACTTATTTACATGAACAATGTTATTTACAAAAGAGCTTCTCTTTGTGATGTTGCCAAATTCTCCTCATGTGTTCATTCCTCTTATGTATTATTAACTCCATCTACAGAGAAGGATTAAAGAAAAATAATAATGATTATATGTGCCCTCCTGATGCCTCAAGAATCAGTGAAAACATTTGTACTGCAGGTTATTTAATTACTGCATAGGGTTTCAAAGAAGGAATCAGCTTTGAATAGATAATCTCGGCAGTTGGCCATCAGGTAATACTAGAATACATTCAGATTTCAAATGGTCAGTCAAAGAAGTAGACTTTTTTCAAGAAAGTTAGTAAAATAATTGTTCATTGAGAATACAATGAGGACACAATAAAATACTATTTTCACAAAAAAAAGCTAAAAATATAAATGATGCATTTTTCATACAAAAGGTATCAATTATTTGTAAGCTGCTTATATATTTTCCATCAGTGCAAACATCAGGGGGGCACTGCATACACCACTTTGAATATTTTAACCATTAACAAGGGATTTTTTTACTATGTATGTTAGAATTTCAACAAATACAGTCAAAGGATACTTTTTGTTTAATAAAGTATTTTAGGCAGTATCTCTGACTATATATTACTGTACATCTATTTAACTACAACCTATACTATACACTATATGTGCATTTTTATGCAACATAAATGAACAGGAATTGTAGCTAATGCAAATGTTAATGGCCACAAACGAATTTGTATGTGTGCAAGAAAGTAAATTGTGAGAGCACTATATAGATACATGACATCTATGTTAATACATGCATTTTTAAATTTGCCAAAAATCAATAGCAAAAAAAAAATTATAATCATAATAATAAAAATTGCAAGGGTATCTATGCCTTCTTGTTTGTACTCTGATTGTTTCCTGCAATGTCAGTTTGCTAAATTGCTATTGAGAGGATTAGCTCTCCGGTTCGATGATGTTACACAGGCGACTGTGGTCTTTTCCTGTCATGATGTATTATGGAGTCTGCCCGTGCTGCTGCTGCAATTCAATCACATCTCCTGGAATGTCACTCTGAAGATTGGCTGCATGATTCTTCCAGATTAAGTCTCGCGCCTCTACCTTGTATCACCTTCATAACAGGATGGTGTGCTGTGCTTCTTTTAAACCCTGAAATGTGTCCAGATTTCCTTGGCATCTGTTAAACAGCCTTTATCTTGTTATGCGCGGATGAGATGTAAATTGTGCTTTAAGTAATGTGCAGTACAATGTTTTAATTTTAGCAAGCTCATAACATAATTTTCATAAGCTCTCAATGTTTGGCAGTTGTGCAAAGGGAGGGGAATGCTTTAAATAATTTAGTCCTGGAGATTATCTAATTAAAGTGAAAGGAGACAAGAGAAATGCATATGTAAGAGAGAGATATATGTCTTTATTAAATGAGCATATTGTCGTCTAAATTTGACATGCACGGTTCTCTCAATTGTAATAGGAATGTGAATTGCTTCACATGTGCTTTCTCACCCTATCTGCAATCTTCAGCATCTACTTTGATTAATTTCTTCTTTAACATGTTTTGAGGTTTTTGATTTTTATCTCGCCTCACTACTCAACCTCATTCTATTGCTGGAAGAAATGATGGATTTCCTTTTCTAATGAGGCAAAGTTCAAAACACTACAGCTCTACTTAAACTTGTGTGCTGCATTGGAGATTAATACACAGCAGGATGATTTGAAAGAATTCTTTCATTTCTCTAGAGAACATTTTAACCCATTTCATATGCGTGTACTGTGCCATATTTTAAGCCAGCTGAGACTGAAAAAAAGATTTGCAGGAGGAATACTGACGCTTACCACAGCACTGCATTTTCATCCATCCATCCATTTTCCAACCCGCTGAATCCGAACACAGGGTCACGGGGGTCTGCTGGTTCCAATCCCAGCCAACATAGGGCACAAGGCAGGAACCAATCCTGGGCAGGGTGCCAACCCACCACAGAGCACTGCATTTTGCCTTGTTTAAAATCAACAGTGTAAAAGACTTGGAATAAACTGTTTTGATAATACAATAAATCATATTTATTAGGTATATTATAATATATCTTTGGAATGAGAAAATCTATAGTTGTTACATTATTTATTAATGTTGCTGCTGTCTTACAATGCTGCTATACCCACTGGCATAGCTGTGAGAAGGGGGCGGTCCACCCTGTGCGGCACTTTTTAATAAATTTAGTACTAGACTTTTTAGTCTTTTTTGACAATTTTGTTTGATAGGGCTTTGGCAGGCTAATGTGTGTTATTTATGTCAAAATTACACAATTTTTTAAAGTTTAAAAACTGTTACAAATACATATGTTCCAAAGTTATATTTTATAAATGTAATTCTTGACTAGTTCGTCGACTTACTCTGACTGAAAGGGACGAACTCTTCAATCTCATTATTAATGTTTAATTATTCTCTCAAAGGCAAGATGAAGTAAACAAAAGAGGATGGTGCTGCTTTTCAAAAAAAGAAGTATTAAAAAAGAATAAAGGGATATTATTGAAATACCTCAATCGTGAAGAGACTACTGTTACTGAACATGAAATGTTTCCGAATTAAAGCCATCTTCAAGCTCAAGCAGTTCTTCATCTTCAAGTGATGAAATGTATGACGAACAAAAAATTCTGGCTGTTAACTTATAACATATTGATGTTTGGGCAAGCAAAATTAACGATGACGCATGGATCTTACTAGTACGTCAAGGTGTATCATTGGTTCTATATTAATTTCTTGTGATGAACGGCTGCCTGCTCAACCCGGCCAGGACGCCCAGAAAGGAGAAAGATGGGGGAAAGCGCTTACACAGGGACAATGCCTCCCTCAGAACGCCAGATGGAGATGTCCCTGCAGCATAGCGGCACCCCAGATTCCCACAGGGCACCATGGGAGTTGGAGTCCGGTTTCACAGCCCTGCTGGGTGCCATGGGTGCCACCAGGACATGCTGCAGGGAGGCTTGAGAATTTATATTTCCCGTATAGCCCGGAAACACTCATGAGTCATGGGGATGGAACCACAGGAGTACTTCCGGGCTGAAGAAATCCACAAGTCTCCATCGGACCCAGAAGTGCAGACAAATAACGTGGTTAGAAGGACAGAAGCACTTCCGGGTCAAAGACTATTTAAAGGGCTCGTGGAGACTCACCAAGCGGAGCCGGAGTTGGGTGGGAGCAGGACAGAGCTTGGTGGGAGGAGTGGAGGAGAGATTTCTGAACAATGGTTGTTACTTTGTTTATGTATGGTGCTGGAGGTGCTTTTGGGTACTGCATTAAGAAGAAAAACCATTAAAGATCTTCTTGGTGATTTTACCCTGTGTGCAGTGTGTCTGTCTGTTGGATTGAAACAGGCAACAGCGACCTCTAGCGTCCACATTCCAAATATCGTAATCCTTCTGCAAATTTTCCTCACAGTTCCTTTTAGTGTTGCTAGCTATGAGAGAAGTTTCTCCAAACTGAAACTTATAAAAAATAATTTAAGATCTTCAGTGAAACCTTGCCATATTTTCTATAGAGCAGCAAATGACAAACAAAATCGACTTCTATAATTTGATCAGTGATTTTGCCAACATAAAAGCAAGTAGTATTGTAGATTTATTGCTTGAATTGTTGTAGATTGTAGATTTTAGATTGTAAATAAGTTGCAATTGTAACTGATAATTTAAAATGCAGTTAAAATTTTCATTGTTTTCATTTTTTGTACGATGTGTATTATGTTTTATGTTGTAAGTGTTTTGCAAACTCAAAGACCGCCTCAGGTGACAAAATCTTTAGCTACACCACTGGCTATACCTAACAGTGACTGGCCCCTGGATCAGTTGTGGGGTCTGCATGAGTTTCCTTTGGGGATCTGGATTCTACTCACACTTGAAAAACCTAGCTTGATGGTGAACTGAATTGGTTCAATGTATCTGTGCGTGTTCCTTGAGACTGACTGATGGCTCCTCAGTTTCTGGTTCCTGCTTGACATCCATTGTTGCCCCAAAAACCCATTTAAAAAAAAAACTAAAAGCAGTCTGAGAAAATACAAAATAAAAGAGTGGACTCATTTGTTATACACTTAATTAGTTTTTAAATGTTGTGCTAAAACATATATGAGCTATAATATCTTCCTAAAACTGCTCTTTTAACTATTGCATACACAGGTCGCATGTCACTGAAGGAACAGTATGTCCAAGACACCAAGATGGGCTTTGTGATCAATGCTATTTATTCCATGGCATACGGACTACACAATATGCAGCAGTCTCTTTGCCCAGGATATCTTGGACTGTGTGATGCCATGAAACCAATTGACGGAAGAAAACTGTTAGACTTTTTAATGAAGACAAATTTTACTGGTGTTTCAGGAGAGAGTATCAAATTTGATGAAAATGGAGACTCACCAGGAAGGTAAGGCCATATGTTTAATAGCTTAGGTAACATGTGTTTAAACAGATATGATGATATAGTTTAATTTCAAGTATTTAAAACATAACATTCATTTTTGCTAATCAGCTTTCATGTTGTGGCAGGGTCGATACAGCAGTTAGTTATGCTGCCTCATGGATCTAGGTTCCTGGATTTGTATCCTGTAACTTATCATCATTTACATGGTGTTTGCATGTTGTTCTTTCCATAGATGTCTGCATTTTTATCCTCCATGTAGTCCATAATCTCAAGCACAAGGATATTAGTTTCACTGCTGAATGTAAATTGGTTGTGTGTGGGTTTATGCATGAGCTGGCCCTGTAATGAACTGGCACTCTGTACAGAACTGTTCCTGACTTAAGCTTGATGCTCTCTGAATATATTTACTGAGAGAGCTGATACTCAGTTTTCAAAACTATACTATCATGTCCATCATACTGTCTACTGCTAATAATGTTATGCCTTTGTCACTCACTTTCAAGAACATCCACAGCAGATGGCTGCATGGGACAGAAACTTTTTAGTCCCACTTCTGCCCGTATTGTAAAGGTACAGAGTGATGAATTGGACATTAGGAGGCTGACATATGGCTATTGTGTGCTATATTTTTAAACATTCATATCTGCAAGTAAATAGCTGATTTTCTTTTCCATCAGTGACAATAAAAAATTCTGTCATATGCCTGATTTTCTGTTTGTAATTTTAAAGTGTTTCTGAGAATCCTTTCAGGGTACGTGATAATCCTATTAGCTGTCACTACCATACACAGATTCACACTGTTCTCCATATATTTTCTGATGGGATGTTAGTATGTCCCATTGTCTCTTTCCTCACATGGTGGCTCATGCTTTCTAAATCAGTGAGGTGATGACTAAAAATAAAGATTCCAGTTTATGTAACATGATTAAAGTTATTTTATATACCATCTTTTTTTCTTGGCAAATAATTGGTGATGGAAATTATTAATTATTATTGCTGACATAATGCCATGATGAGTAGTGCTGTCCCCTCATAGATCCAGCATGCCAAGGTTGAATTCCAGAAACCTTGTCATTTTATGAATAGGTTTTTCTCCAGGAAATCCAGATTTCCTCCAGTATCCACAGGGACAGATTGGTTAGGTTGATTGCCAGTTTATCATGGGTTCTGTGAGATTGTAAGTGTAGATGTGTGCATGCGTTGGCCACTTCATGTTTTCTGCTTTGCACCCTGTGCTACTGAGATACTCTGAATTAGATTTAGCAGGTTTGAGAATGCATATTGTGTTACACTATATTTCATAACCACTTTGAAACACACTTTTTCATTTTATTATATTTTTTATTATGGATATCCTGCACAATGAACCAGTGGTTAACATAGGTTTCTCATAGATCCAGTATACTGCAGATCATGCACCTGGTCATTGTATGTGCATCTTCTGGGTACTCTAGTTTTCCTTCCATATCCCAAATACACACCTTTTAAGTTAACTGACAATTCTCTTTTGGCCCCAAGCTCTTGATTGAGCTCTGCAATTAACTGATGCCCCATCCAGGGTGGGTTCCTGCCTTGCCTTGTCTTAAGAAATCAGCCAAGACCTTGTGATTCTGAATTGGATTAAGCCATTTTGGGAGTATGGTTTTATATTATATCATATGATATTTATTCATTCATTTTTTAAATCTGTTTATTCCACAAGATGATGTCAGTTATTTAGAATTTATCGTGCCAGCATCAGGGTAAAGGATAACCAATTATTGCACTCTTAATTTAGCTGGTCAGCTCATGCATACACACCTTTTCACTTTTACAAAACCAACTTAGATTTGTGAATAAACTTAAAATTGATATCTGTCATATGTGGCAGTGACTAAAGTACTTGTAGAAAACCTACATCAGCATGATGAGAATATGCATACAGTACTCCATATACACAATCACTGGGATTATATTTCAATGTATTTTTTAGTGAGGCAGAAGTTCTATCTAGAGCACCACCACTAGTTGATATTATCTATATATAGATATATATATACCGGTATATATATAAGTAGAATGTGCATAAAGACATTATATTATAAAAGTAATATGATAGTAATATAAAAGGTACTTAATCTTTAATTGATAAATAATCTATACTCAGATCTTTTGACCTTAGTGCAGTTTCATTGCACAGCTAAGTCAACTGAAATTATAATGCTTAAATATAGCAGAACTAATGGTGGCTGCTGGCTATTATCATTACTTTTTATTGTAAAAGTAAAACTTCAATGCTTAAATCTCTGCATTTTGAGTCACAAGTGCTTCTGTTTGCTGACCTGCCTTCCAATGCAGTGCCTTTAGTGACTGAAACACTGACAGGCTGAAGAAAAAAAATGATTAATGAGAAAATATGGTTATCTAAAATAGCTTGATCTTTAATTATTCTGGATAATGGACTTCATGCTCTATTACACTTCTGACGTTAGAGCCAAGCTGTGTCTGGTTACCTGAGTCTGTTGGTTAAAATTGAAATGGAAGTCTCACTTTGCAGTGAAGGAAAGCAATGCTTAACTAACATGGATGAATACAGGTTGTCTTATAATATAGGTGGCAGCAGGGACTGGGCACAGCAAAGCAAATTAAATATTGTAGTTTCAAAGGGAAAATGTTTCGAATGTTAATGAAAAATAAAAAATATTATTTTATATTTTATTTGTTGCGTGTTAAACTTATATGCCAAAACTAAGCTCAAACCATAGACCAAAGGAAACTATACATACAGCCATCTGTAATGCTTCAATATGCAAGATTTCACATTATCACAGATCAGAACAGATGTGGCACACAGCTGAATCACAGGTCTCTGTTGACCCCCTTATGAAAGCTAACAGTTGTCCTTTGAAATACTGTGGATATTTTTCAACCAACTGAGTTATCCTCATGTATTCATTTTTGGAGATTTCGTAAATTATTCCATTTGTCCATATAAACAGTTTTTCTTGTGATTACCTTTTTTCATTTTATTTTATGGCTACAAACATATACTGGATGGGTAGTCTTAACGATTGCTTCTTCGAATAAATTATAAACTTAACAAATCATGGAACTCAAAGTAAGGGTTATTAATTTTATTGCCCAATCTATTTAAATTATTTTATTTAAGAGGTATTACTCTCTAACTTTGGGCTTGTACATTTCAGTATTATAAGTGCTGTTATTGGAAGGTTGTTCAGTTAACATCTGTACAGATCAGTACCCTCCAGCCCTAATTTGAAGTTGTAACTAAAGACAATAACAGATTTAACACTTCTGGCAAACAATCTTCCAGGTATGAAATAATGAACTTTAAGAAAATGGGAAAGGACTATTTTGATTATGTCAACGTCGGAAGTTGGGATAACAGCGGACTCAAAATTGATGATGACGAGATCTGGCCAAGCAAGAGTGCCATTATCAGATCGGTCTGCAGTGAGCCATGTGACAAAGGCCAAATAAAGGTAGGTCCATGCGAATACTGTGATTAAAGTGTGGGTTCCATAAGTAAATAACTGTTTGTTCTGTGGAAAAAGTCAAAATAAGGCACAATAAATCTAGACAAGAAGATCGGTGCTCTGTGCAGACTGACTTTGAAAAGTTTCTCCTTTGCATGGTTGTTATGCTTTGTTTCGCAGCTTCTTAAAAATCACAGAATGCTACTTAAAGGTCCAAGAAAATGACTTACAGTAAGGCTGAGGCAGAAAAACCAATAACACCCAAAATCCAGTTTTTGATTTGGTCAATTAAGGAAAAACACAATTCTGAAAACATTGTGAAACTCTGTCTGACCACAACAACTATTCTTTCCTGAATGCAAGTTAAAATAATATACCTGAAAAACAAAACTTGAAAATGTAATTTAAATTTAGAATTTATAGGTCAATAATTTATTTTAAAATGATGACACAAACACAGGTGATACCATGGTGGCTTGGGTTTTCTGTTCAGATCCAGGCTTGGTTACTCTGTATTTGGAGTTTGCCTGTTTTCCCCATGTTTAAATGTATTTTTTAGGACTTCTTGATGAATCTGTAAAAATTTTGCATACTCAAAATAAATAAATGACTTAATTCAACTTCACTCTGAAAACAATATAATAACTGAGCCTCTTCCAGGGGGCAGTTAATGACATTTAATTTTGACATTTGGAGCTCAACTTCTAATATCCAAGTCCCTGCCAGCCATGCAGTAGTCCTTTGGCTAAACCCATAACTTATTACAACCCATACATGTCAAATATTCTTTGACTGAACTATTAAATATGACTGTTTCATTTTTGTTTGGAGCAAAAAAATACAATGGTTTAGACAAGCCAACTCAACACATTCCTCATGTTGTCAGTTCTAGTTTTACTTCATCCTCAGCCATATGACAGGAAGTAAATCAATCAGTTAATGTAAAAGTTTAATGTTGGGCAGTGTCAAAGAATAAAACATGTTACTTAAGAGAAACACAAATATGAACAGATTCAAAAAGATAGATAATTTAAGACAGCAGTATGCAATACATAAAAGGATATAATAATAATAATAGTAATACATTTTATTTATTTGTAGGCGCCTTTCTAAACAGTCAAGGACACCGAACAATAGATAAAACACAGATTATAAACAAAACTAAAATACAAAAATTAAAATCAGACACAGCAATTGTAATCAAATAGGAAAAGCAGTCTTAAACAAACAAGTTTTAAGTTTAGATTTGAAAAGTGAAAATGATTCAATATTTCTAAGCTCAGGTGGTAGTGAGTTCCAGAGCTGGGGAGCACAGCAACTGAATCCTCTGCTCCCCATAGTGGAAAGACGGTCAAGGGGATGGAGGAAGAGGATCTAAGAGTGCGGGAGGGAATGGCAACATGGAGGAGGTCAGACAGATATGGAGGGGCAAGGTTGTGGATAGCCTTAAAAGTTAGTAGGAGAATTTTGAATTGAATTCGGAACTGAAATGGAAGCTAATGAAGCTGCTGCAAAACGGGAGTGATATGGTGACTAGAGGGGGTTCTAGTAATGATGCGGGCAGCTGAATTCTGGACCAGTTGAAGCTTATAAAGAGATTTGCGAGAAAGACCAAAGAAAAGGGAATTGCAATAATCCAGACTAGAAGTGACAAGGCTATGGACAAGGATAGTAGTGGAGTCGGGAGTGAGTGGAGAGTGGTAACAAATAGTGAGAAAAGGCTCTTAAATGATGCTAGGCATGTTTCACTTGAAAGTAATAAATTACTGATGCTGCTAGTGAAATATGGGAGTAGCTTTTTATTTTTTATTTGACGTTAAAAGTACATCTATAAAGAAGTAAAAGCACACTACTTCAGCCAGGTATTAGTAGAGAAAACAAAGGAATAGAAACAGAAACATAACAAGGGGATGAATAGCAAGTGCTTGAAAGAAAACTCAGTTATTTTGTGTGCGCTGAAGTAAGAAGATTATGAGCTGTGTACAGTGTCTGTTTATATGCTGGAGACATGAATAAAAACAGGATAGGGAGCTCAGCAATTATTGAAAAATATCAGGCACGGAGACACTCAGAGCATAGTTGGGGTTTTTGGATTGACACAGAGCTCTGTATGACAAAGTGGGCACTGCCTATTCTGCTAGGCTTTAGTGACATATAAACCTGTTAAGACAGCAGATTTAACAGGGATGCACACATCCAGCTTCACCTTCCTCCAACTTTTATTGCAAAGTAGGTGACTAAACTCTTCATATCAGGCCCAGGCTGTAATTCATCTCATAGCAATGGTAAATCAGAGTTGAACTGATATTTTTGTCAAGATCTCTTTGCAGATGCTATTTCCGGCTTGATAGTGCAAAATAAACACCCAAGAACAAACAGCTATAATTTAATGAATGATAATTTTGATGGACAAAATAATGTACCAATTGAAAAGGCACTGATTTTGTAACTGGAAGTGACTTTAATCCCATCAGGAGAGGTTATCCATTCCTTCAGTAACTAGCTGCACTGAATTCTCAGGGGAACACTCTCAAACTAAAAAACTGATGATCTGCGTCCTCATTGAGGAGCTGAAAACTGACAATCGTTTCTCCTTGTGGACCTGAGCACTGAGGCCCCTCTGCTTAGCCAAATCGGGGCCAGTAACTGTGCTAGCACTTTGAGAAGATTAAGAAGCCGGAATTACTTCAAAAAGGGAACGTTTGTGCCAGAAAGAGAAATTCTTTACCCTATGAAGTTACAGATGACACAGAAAAGAGCTTAACTGAGAAAAGCAAACAACACTTGAATGAAGGGCCATGTCAAAAACAGAAAGAGTATCCTCCACCAGGCCCGGCCTTAGGCATAGGCGAAGTAGGCGACCGCCTAGGGCCCCGGCGTCCGGGGGGCCCCGGATCGACTCCTTGGACTAATTTTCACGCATTTCACAGAGCTTCCAGGGGGGCTCCACCCCCCATTCGCCTAGGGCCCCATAATACCTAAGACCGGGCCTGCCTCCACTTTAACATGGAGCAGCAACAACAGCAGCAACTCCACACATCATCGGACATCATATTTAAAGACTTAGTACTGTGAAAATATTTATCTGTTCAAAGATAAATTAGGACTTTGAATAGCAAGTAAACAGCCAGCCTCTTCTATGTTCTGTGTTTGTCTGTCTGTGTCCTGTCTTATATGTCAATATATAGGCAGTTATTATTTATATAATCCTTGTGTTTATCAATAAATTGTATTATTCTGTTTCTTAAAATGAGTGTAGTTCAATTACCTTGATATAAGTCTAATGGCTGGAGACCGTCTCCTACAGAGAAAGGTAAAGTAAATAAAGTAGGAGCTTTACCAAATTATTTAATTAATTACCAGCATTGCTGAAAGCAAGACAGATATTTAGTTAACCAAAGTTAAATCACTTCCAGTTCCTGCAACTCCCAGAAAGATTTGTTCAAGAACAAGGCACAAAACATATGACATAATATATATACAAATAAGTTGGGAATCAATTGTGTAATTGCCCCTTATCTTCTTTCATGTATTATACATGAATTAGTGAAATAGACTTTATAGCTCTCATTTTTTAGAGCTCAAAATTTCTAACGTCTTCACATTACAATTTAAAGTAGGGCCTTAGGTGTTCCATGTTTTTTTATTGATTGGGCTCATCAATATCTGATACCAAATATAAATAGAAACACAGTGTTCTGTGCTTCTAACAATTGGTCTTGCTTGATTTTCTGTTTAGGTGATTCGAAAAGGAGAAGTGAGCTGCTGTTGGACTTGCACTCCTTGTAAAGAAAATGAGTTTGTCTTTGATGAGTACACCTGCATGGCCTGCATTTTAGGATCATGGCCCACTGATGATCTCACAGGTAATATATGAGCTGTCATAACATTTGTTTTTTAATCATGCTGGTGTGATTTGGGCAAACATAACAGAAATGTCATTGAAGATGGAATGTACATGTTAATATTTAATTTTCTCTCCTCTGATCCTGAATTTGATTAAATGGGTTCAAAACAGATGGTGAGAGAGATCATTGAATTCCAAGACTTTCTCCAGCTGAATACTCCTTTAATTTACTACATGTTTATAAATCATATGAGATGCTATCATACAGAAATAAGTCTTTTTATTCAAGTCCAGAAAGACATAATGCCTACATAATCGCCTTGTAAAGAATTAAATAAAGAAGAATGTTAGTTTTAAAGTCATATTGCACACATTTCCCATGAGAAGAAATACATTTAATTTTGTTTGCAGATATCCTTATACAATTTTACACAGAAAAGCAGTCAAAGAACAGAAAAAATATTTTACAATTATAGTATTTTAGAATCTTTTGGTTGTAATATTTTATAGTAGTATGGTTATAGTTGATTGAGCTCTTTGTGACTGTTCTCTCACAGGTATCCATAATGTGGCACAGTTTAGGGTCTCAGGGGACTATGGTCTATCCTGTATCACTGGGCATAAAGTAGAAATGAACACTGTATGGACACCAGTCTACTGATTGGACCTACTCATTGATTGTTTTGGAAAATCTATAAATGTCTGCATTTATCAATAATATGAAAGAATGATTCTGATTCTCTCCGTCTCTTAAATTTTTCAGATTCAGATTGGAACATATGCTTTTTAGGAAAATGTTTATAATACATTAAACAGGAAACTTATTAAAAACACGAGTAACACAAAAGTAAATAAATAATTAAACATTACAAAAAGCAATATGGTATCTCTTAGAAAAGGTAATGTCCTTTGCATTCTACGGATATTTTTGACACTGTCGTTCTGTATGTGCCTTCTACCTCTTGGTTCTCATTTTGTGGTATATTTGAAAAACTTTCCTCTGTTTTCAAAGAAGTCATCCACTGAGACCAGATGAAAACGCAGAACAGTTCTTTATTTGTACACAGGTATGCACAAATGTCTCAGTCCATGGAGTGAGCAATCAATAAAATAATGAATCTAATATATCACATCATCTGACTCTTAATATGCATAATATGCAGAGCTTCATCCAATCAACGAGTGCCACCAGTATTTTCTGATTTCTTTTCACTCTCCCATTAATCTGAATATAGCCTTGTAAATAGGGGTGATCTGCGGACTCTTCTATTGATTTTAGCACTGCTTCATAGGAGGGGTGTTTGGGTTTTCCTGTTAGTTTATTTCTGCTTCCTAGAGGGGTGTTTGTTACTCACTTACTTCATTTTAACCTTAGCAGCTATCTTGGTAGCTCCTCTAAGATGAGACAAAAGCCTCATGTGCTTAAGCTTTAAGCCGCATTTAGTTAACCCTTTAGTTACCTTTACCTCTTTTCCTTATGCTTTGTATAATCCTTTGCTTATAATAAATTGTAAAATTTATCATGTATCGATTAATATTCACCCCTTACTGGTCTACTCATTTGTCCATCGTATGTTTTCAGTTTCTCTGTGCTTAAATTATTTTTATCAATAAAATAGTATAGTGTTATAGTATATAATAATATTAGTATTAATATAATAGATTTCTTTAAATTTGTGAGGTGTTCCTTCCTGATTTCGTAGTAATTAGGATTATATAGAAAATATAAATGTTTATATTCACCCTCCCTATTTACAGAGAGGCTCATTAGGGTCCCTAGGCCTGTCTATGGTAATCTCTTTTGATGGCCAGGTTGGGTCATTAGGCTTTTATTTTGTTGGGATTTTCCTTTTTTTTTTTTGTTGTTCAGCTCACAGAGATTTTCTGCCAACTTATTATTTTTTCCATGGTCCAATTCCACTCTAATTTCCTGCACTTCTAATTTCATTGATCTATTGAGATTTGCAGTGTGTTTTAGAATGAATCTGATGTCTTTATTTTTTTCTCATATTTTACCTTATGAGATTTTGAGATCTATTATGCAGATTTAGCCTAATTAGTTGGAATTGCATGACTCACCATTTATGCGAATTTTGTGCAGGGATAGCATAAAACTTTATGAAGCATTGTAATTATAAGAACTGGGATCCACTAAATGCAGTTGATATTTGTTATTTTGCTGCAACTCCAGATGTGATTTTCGCCTTAAGCCCTAAACTAATAGCAAAAAAAAAACCCAATGATGGTCTTGCTGTAAAGCAAGTCAATGGTATATAGCAGCCCACTGTATGCAACAAAGGGTGAAAATTGCCTGTATCTGAATCAAGGCTCTCTCTTTCTTTCTTGCACACATCTACAGTGCTGTGAGAAAATAACCATTTTCACAAAAAATGAAAATATACAGTATATTATAACATATGTTAACATTATGTGACCTATTTCAATCAAGATAAAAAAATATTTGAATACAGGTAGTCCTCAGGTTATGAACTAGCTCTGTTCCTGACACATTTAATAACATGATCTTGTATATGAGTCAGAACATGCACATAAATTTTCCATTAATGGAAACATCTGTAAAAATGTTGAGAAGGAATTTAAAGTGGCCCGGGATTACGAGTTTTTTTGTAGGCTTCAGGGATTCTAGTGTTAAAGCATTTGATTTATAACAGAGGTGATGTTTTGTGAGATTGACCAGGCAATTTGTTGTATCTTTGTTGACACATAAGCAGACTCCATGAATTCTGGAGAATTATACCACATCTTAATTTACGAAATTTCCTGTGTCTTTTTCTAGGGATATTTGACTTCTGCTTTGTTTACAAATACTTGAACCAAGCAATTCAACATTATATTTCTGGGACGAACCTGAATGTGTGACATAAGCTACAGATGAATCATATAGATTATATCAAATATATGTGGACCTGTTTATACAGTAC
Organism: Erpetoichthys calabaricus; assembly: GCF_900747795.2. Taxonomy (NCBI): domain Eukaryota; kingdom Metazoa; phylum Chordata; class Cladistia; order Polypteriformes; family Polypteridae; genus Erpetoichthys; species Erpetoichthys calabaricus. The sequence goes on along the minus strand of NC_041397.2, from coordinate 230,206,795 downwards.
AATATATTAATGTACTCATTATAGTGATGATTTCCACATTACAAATTAAGATGGGCAATTAGTTCTAGTGACAGATGTGAAATTTAGCTTGTTTAATTGATTTTGTGTGGTTTAAAATTAGAGTTGGATTTTTCTTACAATTTATTTGAACATTTAAAGTTTATTTTTCTAGGAACATATTAGTAATGCAATAATAAAATAGGAATCAGACTTGCTGATTCAAATGTCTTGTTTAAACATTATCTGTTTGAGTCAGGAAAACAAAACCAGGCTAGTCATAATGACAAATAAAAATAAAAGCATTTATCATTTTGATTTAATATATAAAACAAAAATTTCCTACCCAAAGTGATCCCTGGAATCTGAGAAAATGACTTAGCATAGTAACAGTTAAATAAAGCTAATTAAAAAAGTAAGAGTCAAATCCAGATATGAAGCAATTCATCCATCTTATGAAGCTATTTTCTCCATTAAAGGTTCAGAATACTCATTGGTGAGACAAGACAAGTGGCTTGAGGATAAACAAAATCTGAAACACAAAAACAGACGATTTTTTCAAATGAGAGAAGACTACTCAGTGCATCACGCTAGTTTCTAAGCTAATAGCTACTGTAACTCATCCAATTTCTTTATGCAGATATAGTCAAGATATGCTCTTTATCTGTATCAGTGATTCTTAAACTTTTTTTTTGTGGCACAATTTTTCCTTTTTTTTGTCTTTGAGACCTTGCCCCCTTGGAGAATCACTGCAGACAGTCAACCCTTTCCCCCTGGGAGAATCACGAAGCAACGTCATATCAGTGTAATACTGTTTGATGAAACTACCCATGATGACCAAATGCAAGTCAATCTGCAAACCATTTGTGACCCATTCCCATTAACTACAGTTGTGAATCACGACTCTGTGTGCCCCAAAATTAGACAACATATGAAATGAAATGGGTTGCATCTCATGGTTTATGAACCAATGATCTATATAATTTAATAGTTTGGTCCAGAGTCCTTTCACCCTTTGTTTAAAGAAGTGTATTTTGGATTCTTGAATATGCTTTTGTTAATTTCCACAGTGGTCCATGACTTCCTGATTAAAAAATATAGCAGAACACCACCAAGTGACATCTGAAACTGAATTACCTATATCAGGTTATGCTGCTGTTTTAAAGCATTGCAAGTTGTGTAATCTAAATAATCAGACCTCAACATTATTGTAATGTTTGCAGTGTAGCATCTTTTTACAGGTATTTTGTAATGCATGTAGTAATAAAATGCATTGCATTTGTCATTCCAACAGATGAGACATCACAAACATTTGTAGTAAGATGCATCATTACAAATGTTTGTGATAAACAATCTATTGGAATGACAAATGTGTGACAAATTATCAATGTTATTAATGATCAATATCAATATTATTAATATCAATTAATATCAATATTATTAATGACAAATTATCAGGCGGAGTGGTGTCTCTGAGACTAGGGATCTGCACTGGCAATCAGAAGGTTGCCGGTTCGAATCCCGTAAAAATGCCAAAAGGGACTCTGGTCTGTTGGGCCCTTGAGCAAGGCCCTTAACCTGCAATTGCTAAGCACTTTGAGTAGTGAGAAAAGCGCTATATAAATGCAAAGAATTAGTATTAAATGCAATGCATATGTCTCTGTTGTATACAATTTGATATTGGATTTGAAAAAAAACAATGTTAGTATTTGTGTTGTGCCATCTATTGGAATGACAAATGCAATGCATTTAATTAGTACAAATGTTTGTGTTACACCATCTATTGGGACGATAGAACCATAGCCACCAGACACACACACAGACTTATCCTTTTATTAAGGTGGATATCTAACATTGGATGTGATCTGACATCATTAGCCATAAGGCAGAGAGAAAAAATGACTCCTCTTTATAGTACAGGGAGAGTCTGGCATTTTGTCAGAGTTGTACTGATAATCATAGTATGACACCTTCAAAGGTGTGCATTCCATCACTCTCAGTAATGTGCTAATAAATCCACATAACTGTTAAGATGAAGCAGCTCTGCTTGGGAGACAAAAACTCTTCTGTTAGCAACTGGTTGACACTGAAACTTGTTATTTGTCTATACGCCAAATTTCATTATAGTATTAAAGTTAATAACAGAAGATTTTGAATCTGATAAACTAATACTGGCACTCTTCAATGAATGCCCAGTTTGTCATTCTTAAAAAAAAGCACTGAAGCTTCTGCCAAATGATACTGTGTGTTTTTCCCTGACCTACCGTACTCCACAGGACACATCACTTTTTGAAAATGAATTTATCCAAGTGATCTTAACTATTTTTCCAAAACCTCAGTAACTGGATAGTTTTGTATTATTTAATCTGTTTTGAGATAAGACCCTCAGGTGAGAGTCACCATTCATTCAAGGTCATCCAAATGTACAAGGTTACTACTCCTATGAAATCATTTATATAACGATGCCCCTTTATTTATCCAAGGCAGAGAAAATAAAGGCATCATATGATAAATCACTAAAAGATAAAATGAATTGCTTTTGTGATACAATGACTTTTCATTATTTTTGTTGATGAATAGATTACATACTAAAATCAATCATAACAGTCTATGCAGACATACATACAGGGCATAATCAAGCCTGCTTAATCCAAGTCACCGTATCTATCTATCTATCTATCTATCTATCTATCTATCTATCTATCTATCTATCTATCTATCTATCTATCTATCTATCTATCTATCTATCTATCTATTCATTTAAACAGCTTCTTTAAAAGCCAAATTTCCTCCTGGGAACAAATGAAGTTGTATTTTTATATGTAAAGATCTGGCAGCACTAGGTATAAGAAAGAATGTCAATCTACCCCAGGACCTAGACATTCATGAATAGCTTATATATTGTATCTGGATGCATCAAAATATGGCATTATTTAATTTAAACAGGTGTAGTCTTTCATCAATTTAAAGCATAAAAAATAGTTTTTTGTCAACCATTCAGTAAGAAAAATAGTATTTCTAATGCCTGGTCAGTTGCAGTGTACCTGAGATAGTACCATACTAGCAGCAGATCAAGACCAGGCTACATAGTACAGTACTAACAGGAGATAATCTTTAGGCCTAAGTGCTGTCTTAGTGAACAACGGAACAATATCAGTACCAAGTTTAATCTGAAATGAGTCTTGTCCTGGCCTCTTGTTTCTCCTCGGTTTGCTGAGCTGGTCATCTAATTGTCCATTAATATCTACTGTAACTCTCTCTCTTAAAAAACAATGTGCATTTACACATCCCATTCGATTTAAAGGGACAGAGCACAGGGTAAAGGTAATCCTCACATAAGCTTAATTAAAAAATTGCAGTTGTTAATCTATATTAGATCAAAATAAGTATTGCTGCCATTATTGTTGACATTATTCATTTCAAGTATAGCAAAATGCCTTGAAATCTATGGAAAGAATTTAGAAAGTACTGGTGATGAGAGGTACACATTTAGTAGGATTGTATCTGATGCATAATTGTTTCTCTGTAATTCATTTCCCAGTTTCTCAGATAATACAGTAACATAAGAGATGATACGTGCCATTCATTATGCACCCAGCTTTTCCTAATAACCAACAGAATCCAGAAGTTACCAATGCATATAAAAAGCCTAGTCAAAGTTTGGAAAATATTCATAGAGAATGTCTTATCGCACTTAGACTTAACAGTACAGCATACTGTATGCTCTACGTATATAATACATATTATGTAAGATCTCATATAAGATGTGGAAGATACCTGCAAAGCCATAAATTGTAATTCTTTTTGGGGTGGGAGGGTTTTTTTTCTAATATTTATATCTTTCTTGAGCTTCTGCAACTCAGTATTTAAGTACAATTTGTATTGTATATATATATATATATATATATATATATATATATATATATAGTAATCCCTCCTCCATCGCGGGGGTTGCGTTCCAGAGCCACCCGCGAAATAAGAAAATCCGTGAAGTAGAAACCATATGTTTATATGGTTATTTTTATATTGTCATGCTTGGGTCACAGATTTGCGCAGAAACACAGGAGGTTGTAGAGAGACAGGAACGTTATTCAAACACTGCAAACAAACATTTGTCTCTTTTTCAAAAGTTTAAACTGTGCTCCATGACAAGACAGAGATGACAGTTCTGTCTCACAATTAAAAGAATGCAAACATATCTTCCTCTTCAAAGGAAACAGAGAGGAAAGCAAACAAATCAATAGGGCTATTTGGCTTATAAGTATGCGAAGCACCGCCGGTACAAAGCTGTTGAAGGCAGCAGCTCACACCCCCTCCGTCAGGAGCAGGGAGAGAGAGAGAGAGACAGAGAAAAACAAAGTCAAAAATCAATACGTGCCCTTTGGTACGATTCCCTGAGGGTGATCCAGCTAGTAGGATCCTCATTGTTGAGGACCCGAGTGGCTGGATCAGGCCAAGGGGTCGCCCACGTAACCTGGATGGGTTAGATAGAGGGTCATTTCCGGATGGGACTGGACCACGTGTCTACCTGAGGGGTTGCCAACCAGTATCCTGAGCTATTTTGTCGTGTTGTGGGTGTGGCAACGCGCTGTACCAGTGCAGGCACCCCAAACTGACCCGACCTGATTGGCAAAGTACAGTATATAGTGGTGTAAACTGTAAAAATATTTTAATGGCTTGCATTTTTGTGATATAGTCTTAATTTTCACATAGCATAGGAACTATTAAGTGCAGCAGTGACTGGAGATTTCCAGCTTTTAATTAGAGACAGTTCTTTCGTTAATCTAAACATCTTACTCAATCAAGGGTAAATTCCCTTGCTTTGCTATTTTGTACAAAGTATTAGGTTTCAAAATAGGTCATACGTGTGAATTATATCCTAAAATGGTGTATATTGCTTTTGTGACTTTTTAAATGGTGTGATTTTATGTTTCTAAACACATTTTAAAGGTTGGGACAGGTGTGAATTAACTGGGCTGAAGGTTTTTCTGTTTGGTATTGAAAATTATTGACACTCAAGTGCTATTGTAAGTAATGAACATCAATAGCAAGCAAATCAAGAAGACAGAATGCAACTCTGGGAATGAAAACTTGAAAATAAACATGTTTGTCCTAGATTCCTTTTGAGGAGCAAGTACATAGCATAGAGTCTTTCTTAGTCAGAACATAATTTAGTGAAAAAGAAAACATACAATCACAACACTCGTTACAACTGATATAATCAGTTACAAGTTTAAAGTGCAATTACTGACAGACTTAGTGAGTTTCTCAGGGTGATGAATGGGGGATGAAACAACAGCATTGTGGTCTACTCCTAAGTCTTTGCCTAAATCTAACACCTTAGCCATTAGGGCCGATTTATACTTCACGATCAGAATGTGTATGCACACGCATCATGGCTGCCACACGTTACTAGTACTCTTTTGACATGTGTTCTGAGCACATCGTCAGAAATTAACACAATGCGTACGAGAGTTGCAATACCTGCAGAAATATGGGTGTGGTGTGTGTTCAAGTTTTGGTATGCGACATCAGCGTTGTTGTTTACTATCAACATTTGATAGAAAGCCGTAATTCTGCTCCAACAGGATAAATCTGCATGCTTCAATGTTTGATGAATGGTTTGTGATTCTGTGAAGCAAATCATCAAACTTAAATGCTGATGTGCAAATGTATTCACGGTGTATTTCTTGCATAAGCAATACAAGCATTATATATTCTCCATTGTAATGACGCAATATATTTAAAGATGATACATACCATCTTTTGTGTTGCTGTTGCCGAATGTTGTTTTCTCACCATGATGATTTCTCACACTGCTACCTGGTGGAATTCTCCATATTTACTTAAAGTATGTGCACAAGTATGGACGATACACTGCTTGCATAGTAGTAGCATCCTCAAGTGCACATGTCGTGTAACGTTAAGTATATTCCTGCCTTTAGGCCACACTGTCTTCTTATGCTGTATACCATTGAGGCAGCTTTTTGTAGAAATGTATAAAAGTGTCTCCTAACCTGATTGGAAATTATTAGTGACACAAGACTATTTGATAATTTTGCATTCCATAGGGAGATACTACATTTTTATAATGAAGAAAAGCCTGAAACAATCATAGGAAAAGACAATTGTTTTTGTCAGTACCTGCTTTTGCATGACTTTGCACTTTGAGGCAGCAGTCATAAAACAGCAGTACTGTGATGCAACCTAATTGGGAAATAACGCATGCACCAAGGTTCATATGAATTTCAATACATTTTCTTCAAAGAGAGAGTGAAAAAATGAACATTTTCCAGATTTTAATACCATTTTATTAAGGATCTAAAAAGACATTGCAAATGGCTAAAGGATGCAAAACAGATCTAACCTTATTATAAACTGACATCTTTTTTCCTGCTTTGTTCATAACAAATGAAAAGCTTTAAAGGGTTTTTACGTTCTGAGGGACCATTCATTAAAATTTATCTTTATATAATGAAGATGATCATGTCTACATTTCTACAAGGTTCTTTAGAACCTTCAAATGAGTGTAATCATTTGCACAAAAATGTGTTAAAAAAACAGCAACGGTGAAAATTTCCCTCCACCCAGTATTTTTATAAGAGTAGAGGGTGTACAGTACACAAAGAAAAAGAACACGTGACTACATTGGCACACAAATATCTCAAAGATCTTACTGCAGTGGTTCCTAAGTTCAGTTCTGGGGTACCACTGTAGCTGTTGGCTTTCCTTCCAAACATTTTCATAAATAAATTATTCAGAAATATGTGCTGGTATACTGACATGCAAACAAAATTCACAAATTTGCATTTTTTGCAATATCATTAAATGTTAACTTTCTTTTAACATTTTCTTATTAAATATCCTTTATTTATTTATTCCCTTTATTGTATCCAAATACTGACGATTAGCGATGAGCAGTACAGATACAGGTGCAAATGACACTAAATACTAAAGGGAAGCAGCTAGTTAAGTATAAAATTCACTTGTAAGCTAATTAAAAAGAAAAGGCTTAACTGACCAGAACATAAAAAAACAGAAAAAATGTTTTAAAAAAAGAACAATAATTAATGTCACACACACAAACATTTCCTACATTCCCCTAAAAATTCAGCAAATCCGTTTGGCAATTTCTGGATTAACTTCAGTTAATAGAGAAAGTTGGCAGTTAAGGTGGTCAGCAAGACTGAAATTGATGACTACTTAGATAAGCCTTTTATTAATAATTAACTGTTGATTTCTATACTGCTAGAAGTGGAAGAAAATAGCTAATGATACTATGATTTGGAGGCTTCTTAAATGATCAGGTAGTGGGTAGGGTGGGTTAAAGTCTTCAGACACAAATGTAGAAGTTAACCATTTCAGAAGGTGGGAGTTTGGGGGGGGATGCATCCTTGTTCAAAGAAAGTAGACATGAATGTAAAGTGAAAGCATTTGGAGGGGGCTGTAAATGCAAATATATCTATATATATCTGTACTTTTTCTGTGGTCTACAGAACCTGTAACCACATTTTGTACAAAGATGCAATAAATATAAAACCAATGTAAACAACCAAAGTGAATGTTTCAAAAAAGTGCTGAATTAAGCAATGATTCAAGTGCTACTATATAATCAGTATATGATGAGGAGAAATCAAATGAGTGCAAGTTCACAGTTGTTATTAGGTACTAAAAAGAAATATAGGTAAGAGCTAACATAAATAACTGCATATACTATTAGCACTTACATATATGTACATTATATATTTACAAATCAGATAAAATAAAAATAAAAATGTGCTACATATATTTTTTAACCATTTGCTATAATATAAAAATGTTTCTGTTCTTTGTGTAGTCCGTCAAGTGAACCAGTTCATTCCATGTCTGATCCTTCCCAACACTACATGTTTAAGATACGTTGTATTTTAAGAGGTCTGAATGGTGGGGAAAGCATCCTCTGTGGTTTAGTGCCTAATGAAAACACAAAATAAAATTTACAGACAATAAAAAGTATGTATTCAATGAGCTGCATTAAGGTTAAAGTGAACAGATAGTTCTATGAAAAGTCTTGATAAAAGTATCTAGCATTAAATTCACTATGATATTGTCCCAGAACTAGAAAAATGCTCTTGAATGCAACTGATGCATTTTTATTTGTCTTGCTATAACATTCATATTGCACTGGCATATAGTAGTCAGAGCTGTTTACTTACTATAGAGATATTTAAGCATAATTGGGTGTGACAGCATGGTATACTGTAAATAAGCTATATGACGTGTGTAAACCTGCCATAGTCATGTTGCCTCTGGCTGTGTTTTGCTTGCAAAGGCGGACTTCACCTCCTGTTCAGGCCTCACATCCAACTCTCCCTTCAAAGATTTGCCATTAGTGAGTAAGCAGGTCTCAGCAGTGCTTGAATAGGCAGAAATGACTGAAGGAAATGTTTAAGGGTAAATTCAGAGTCGTCATTAATGATAGCCATAGAACAAGGAGCCATTTTCATAATGGAAGACCAAGATTATTAGGTAAGTGTGTAATGAGAAAAACATTTAAAGTAACATGATCATGAAATATAAAATTCAGGCTAAATGCCAAAATCTGAAGTAGGCAATCGGATGAAGCTATTATAAGGACTTAAGAACTGGAGTTAGGTGTTTGTATTTTCTTGTTCTGGCAATAATTCTTGCAGCAGCATTGAATTAACTGAAAGCTATATAAATCACCCCTTTTTGTTTTGGTTAACATTTTTCATACCATCCCAATTTTTTTGGAATTGGAGTTATACTAACCACAAACAATGCTATGTGATTTGTGTTGGTTACAGCAAATAATTCATTCATTTGATTATTTATTAATTTCTGAATCAAAATAGATTCACTAGGGACCAAATTCCATAACAGAAGTATAGGATAAATGTAGGAACCATCCTTAGAAGTTATTTCAGTCCACTGCAGGGCACTCTCATATGTTGCAGACATACTGATAAAGACTTAATTAGAGTCACCAATCAGCTTAACCTGAGCATCTTTGGGATAACATAGAAATGAAAGAAAACCCACATTTAGAGCATGTAAACTCCACATACTGTAGACACTGAGAGGCAGTACAGATAATTATTACACCATTACAATGCTTTGTTTTATATAGCACTTTGAAATGTACTTTTTAGAGCAATCAAGAACAGAGTAGCATTGCAGAGTTGCTCTTCAGAGCGAACCCATATGGCAATCATTTTTGGCTCTTAAAAGACCAACCCGCATGGAGGTTCCAGAAAGAACCTTTATTTATTTAGGTCTGTAATAGGCTCTATTCAGTAAATAAGCATGAGTAGATGGTAAGAGATTTGTGAAATACCAATGGGTCAGGATTCTGAAAGGATTTTCACTGTAAACAATAACACAGGTTAAGTGCATTTTCTTTTAATCTGTTAGTGTCCTGCTAGGTAGCCTACCATACAATAAATATTTCAGGGTTTTTCTACATATTAGGAAGAGTTTCAAAGCACAAAGAACCAACTTCATGTGCAAAGAATGTCAATGTTAATGTCAATTTATTTATGTAGCACATTTAAAACAACATAGTAATGCTGTGGCTAAAGTGCTTTACAATAATAGAATAAAAGAAAAACAAAACAGATTAACATAAAACATAAATAGAAATAAAATATATGAACATAAAATAAAATACATAATAAATAGAAGTAATGTTATATACATAAAAAATGGAAGTAGTGTTATATAATCACAAAGAGGAAACCATCAGTATTACTGAAGGTCATGGAATGCAAGTAAATAGAAATGAGTCTTTAATCTTGTTTTGAACAGTTCAATTGTAGACGACTCCTTTATGTGATGAGGTAAAGCGTTCCACAGGCGAGGCGCAGCAGCTGCAAAAGCCCTGTCCCCCTTAGTTTTACACTTGGTACAAGGGACAACAAGAGACAGCTGACCAGAAGATCTAAGCACTCTAGATGGCTGATGTAAAACACATAATTCGGATAAATAGGCAGGAGCAAGCCCATGTAAAGATTTAAAAACTAGCAGCAAGATTTTAAAATCCATTCAAAAACTGGCAGGCAGCCAGTGTAAAGAAGCTAATATTGGAGAAAGAGAGTCATACTTTCTTGCCCCAACCAGAAAGCGAGCGGCAGCATTTTGGACCAGATATAACCTGTGTATCAGGGATTTATTAATCCCAGAATACAGCGAGTTGCAGTGATCGAGGCGAGAAAAAATAAACGCATGAGTAGCTATCTCAAGATCCCTAGAAGATAAAAAAGGCTTTATCTTACCTAATAGATGAAGTTGGAAAAAGCAACTCTTGACTACAGAATTTACTTGTTTCTCAAAAGAGAGGTTACTATCAAAGGTAACACCAAGATTGTGGACTTGAGGTTTGGAAAAGACAGAGAAAAAGCCGAGAAGTCCAAGACCAATTTGGGCTTTAGCTGATGGACCCACTATAACCACCTCTGTTTTATTTTGATTTAGGTCAAGAAAATTATTAGCCATCCAGGATCTTAGTTCAGACAGACAGTTGTGGAGTTGATTTGTTGTAGAGTTGCAGACAGGAATATAAACCAGAGTATCATCAGCATAGCAGTGAAAAGAAATGTTAAATTTCCTAAAAATAGCTCCAATAGGATGAAGGTTTACGGAGAGTAAAATAGGACCCAAAATGGATCCCTGAGGAACACCATATTTAAGAGGAGCAGTAGAAGAAGAAGAGGAATTAAAAGTCACTGAAAAGTGTCTACCAGTTAAATATGACCTGAACCAGTTAAGAGCAGCCCCTTTAAGCCCAACAAGATGTTCAAGCCGCAACAGTCTCTCATGGTCAATAGTGTCAAAGGCAGCGGACAGGTCAAGGAGGAGAAGGACTGCCGCATCACCTGAGTCAGTAATAAGAGAGATGTCATTGAACACTTTCAGGAGTGCCGTTTCAACACTATGATAATGCCTAAAGCCAGATTGGTAGATCTCAAATAAATTATTGGAGTTAAGGTGATCAACCAATTGATTATAAATAATTCTTTCTAAAATTTTAGCCAGAAATGGCAGTTGGGAAATTGGACGAAAATTGGCTAAAACTCCAGGATCTAATTCTGCCTTTTTTAGAACCCTTCCCATAATGAAATGGTGCCTGGTTAAGCAAAGGTTCAACAAGGAACTACACAATCCAGTAAAGAACTATAAAGTGTGGTCAGAGAATATGTTAATTAACCCAACAACTATCAATCCATTCAAATGAATCTACTGTTTCTACTACAACCCTGACAGGGAGCTGAAACCTGCTGAGGCTGTATCATGCACAAGGTCTGAAGTTACCTTAAAGAGGGTGATACTTCATCAAAAGTAATATTCACAGTCAGACATCTGCACTCATTCATACCATGTCATGTTATTTTTGCCAATTCACAAGATCTGAAAGGCTTTGGTATGCTGCTGGAAACAAGATTATCAGAAATATTTTGCTGTGTGAAAACATCATGTAGAAATTTACTGGACCAGAAAACAAATTCTTCTTCCTCAAACAGTCAACATTAATGTTTTTTTAATGACATTCATAGCAAATAGTACATTTACTTATTTGGCTGACGCCTTTAAGCCGACTTACAACATTTACGATACAATTGGTTACATTTCTTTTGGTTTTCTAATTGGACAGCCAGAAGGTCAGGTAACTTGCTCATGGTCAAACAATGTCAGTAGCAGGATTTGAACCAACAACCTCAAGGTTGACGTCCAAAGCCTTAACCACTACACCACACTGCCTGCCTAGTACTGTTACAAAATGTTACAGAAACCGGTTATGCTATATTAAAAAGACAGGATCCAAAATGTTGCTGTAAAAATCAAACGACTATTTTTTGTTGCTCAATATGTATCCATTATAGTGCCTTTAACAATGAATTCTGTCAAAGAACAGCTTGCCAAAAGTCAATATTAGAAGCAACAAAGGCACATAATTTTACATTAAGATGACAAGGATGCATTCAGCCTAGCAATTTAATATTCTAATGCTGAGAATGGATTAATATAACATAACACTGCATCTCTACGAAGTTTTTAAAATGCATTCCTGCAAAAATTGCTAGAAGGCTGAAATAATTTTTGGCACACTGAATAGATGAGCTTCAACACTTTCCTCGTGTCCATGGCGTTTTTTTCCCGGAGTACTTCAGTTTTTCTCCCATATCCCAAAAACAGGTGATGACTGCGAGTGGCCCATGTATTTCATTGGTTTCTCCTGATGCTGTTAGAATAGACTTCAGCTTCTTGTTACCCTGAATTGCATTAAGAATATCTGAGAATATTTATTTTACACTACATGAAATGCTTTCAAGATTTACTTAGCACCATTCTTCTAAAAATAGTTGCATTAATGTGTGCAGTCATTTCAGAATAAAGTATTGTTTCCTGCAGAGAATATCCATTGCAGATATGTAGTGTTAGAAAGGCATAAGTGTTCCCTGCAACTCTTGAAATTAAACCTTATTTAGGAAATACAATAGATCATATTGGTAGTGCAATATTTTTTTTCTTTTGTTTCCCTTTTTCTTTTTGTATCGCTTTCCTTCCATTAAGGCTTTTTAAGCCATGTCTTTCAAAACTTTCAGTTTAATTCATAACAGTATGAGAATAATTAACTTCTCAGAAGAATTTTGGTAAACTCATTTTTATTCTTTCTGTATGCATTGCAGTTGCCATTTTAGACTATAGAATATGGTGGCCATTAGGCATGGATTGTAGGAATATTAATTATTCACCTAAATGGAAAGGAGATGACATTACTGAAAAGATTAGGTTGTACTTCCCTCCTGTGTGTATAGCAAACAGTCAAACTGTATTGTTTTAAAAATTAAATTAAGATTCACCTCAAAAATTTGACTGTCTAGCTCAGAGCACTGAGCTTAACCTTGCCCGTGCTTTGCTTTTTTTTATAGATATATAATGTAACTTCAAGGTGGAGTGTAGATCACTGGAAAGAGCCTTGATGCCATTTTCATTCCATTTTTAAATTAAACACCTTGAATCCGTTCTGTGAGGCATTCAAAAATAGTACACCTGAAGAGGGGTTTAAATTCTCTTTTCATTTTAATAATTTATCTTTCAGTTCTTTCTATGTGTGAGCTTGGTCCCACTAGATGCATACAGAGGGCCCCTTCAAAGAGTGAAATTTCTCCTATTTTGGCAGCCAGATGCAAACTCCTAAACTCCTTCTGGGAGCTTCTGTTTAAAGGCCTTTCTTGGCTTACATAGTTGGTCATTCTACAGACCTCATGGGGTATATCTTGTTTCATGAGGTTGACTTTTCTGGGCATGGAATGATCTGGCAGACTTCCAGGCATTTAAAGTTCCTCATTCTAGTGAGTGGTTGATCCTATTGCCCATATGCCAGACATCACAAGGAGGAAGAGCCAACTATGACAATACCCAATTGTGATATACAGTTGCTCTACTAATGCACTGTAAGGCAACAAGGATGTGTCTGTTGTAGAGTTCTGTTATACAAAATAAAGGTTTGGTTTTAAAAAGAAAAATATAATGTTCACAGTTGTTTAACAAATGTTATTAAATTATTAACTATTTTAGTGGTTGATTACAAAACAAAACCGTTTTTAGCAGAGAGACATATCAACCTATGAGTACTGGCATTTTTGATTTTAGTTTATAAATCAATATATTTCATTTACTTTGTTATGTCTGCATGCTTACTATGTATGATACCCATATTTCTTATGTTAGGGCAAAAATAAAATAATTTTGATAAACACAGTGTGGAAAGTCTTCAATTTAAAGAATATGACGTTTACAAAAAACAAAGTGTTGGGGGACTGTCCCCGTATATTGTCCTGCGGACAAAGTAGCAAAATAAATTATCAAAAGCAAAACCAAAATGGTAACATTTGACAATCTTTATCTGATAAAATGGTGTTTATATACAGTATTGAATTGTGGAAACAGGAAATGGTTGGCAGGAATTGATGTTGCAACAGGAAGCGGAAACAACATCATTTGATGAAAACCGGAACCGATGTTTTTGAGGAAGTGTCGGAAGTGATGTCAGTTCATGTGATCGGAAGTGACGTCATGGCAGCCATTTTGAAATTCAGAAAGGTTGGAAATTATTTTTCTTTGGTTTTTCTGTGGAAAACCCTTCATCTCGCGATGTTTCACTCACCTTTAGGCTTTTAGACTGCCTCCTAATCGCATGTGTGTGACATGACCCCCCCCTCTCAGCCCAGACACATTGGGTCGGGCGACCTGCACCGAGAGGTTGTGGGCTCGGGAGAGAGCATCCGTGTTGGCCTGCAAGGAACCTCTACGATAAACAAGACTAAAATGATAAGGTTGTAGGTCCAAAAACCACCTCTGTGACACAGGGATTAGACTCACGGTGAAGGGACATCCACTGCAAAGCGGCATGATCCGTCACCAGAGTAAATTCCCGACCCAGTAGGTAGTACCTTAACTGCGTGATAACCCATTTAATCGCCAAGGCCTCTCGCTCCACCGTGGCATACCTGGTCTCCTGGTCCAGCAGTTTCCGGCTGAGGTACATAATGAGGTGTTCAGTACCATCGACGCATTGGTTCAACATGCCACCTAATCCTGTGTCCGATGCGTCTGTCTGGAGAATAAAGGAAGAAGAAAAATCAGGTGATTTTAAAACAGGTGCTGACGTAAGGGCCAATTTTAAGTCACTAAATGCCTTATCAGCCATGTCATCCCATACCACTTTTAAAGGCACTCTTTTCTTTGTCACATTCGATAAAGGCGTAGCAATTTTGGAGAAATGCGGCACAAAACGGCAATAGTAACCCACTAAACCCAGAAATGCTTGAACTTGCCTCTTAGTCATCGGACGGGGCCAATCAATGATGGGGTTTGACTGTGCCTTCTAAATATCCTTTAGTCATGTCAAGAGTAATTAGGAATTGCGCGTTCCCCAGCCGGTCGAATCAATTGTCAATATGCGGCATAGGGTACGCGTCAAACTTAGAGACCTGATTAAGCTTACAAAAGTCATTACAAAACCTCCATGAGCCATCAGGTTTAGGAATTAAGACAATTGGACTAGACCAGGGGCTGTAACTTTCTTCAATAACCCCCAATTCTAGCATTCGTCTAACTTCCAACTCTACTTCCGCCTTCTTTGCCTCCGGGAGCCTATAGGGTCTTTCCCTTACAATTACCCCTGGGTCAGTAATGATATCATGTTCAATCAGAGCAGTTCGTCCTGGTATCTCAATTACAACTTCAGGTATAGACAAGATAGCCATCTCTAGGTCTTGTCGTTCAGGAGTCAAATTATCACCGAAGTTAAGGTGTGAATAAGACATGAAAAGGGAACGAGGCTGTCCGGAGTAGGGATCTATTTCCCTATCCTTCCACGGTTTCAGCAAGTTTATATGATATACTCGTTCACTCAGTCGACGATTCAGTTGTTTAATCAAATAATCAACGAGTCCTTTTCTTTCCTTAACTTCGTATGGGCCTTGCCAATGGGCCAATAATTAAAATGCGAAATTGGAACGAGAACCATTACACGATCACCCAGGACAAATTCCCGAATGGTGGTGTTTCTGTTATAATATCTAGACTGCGCTGCTTGAGCTTTCTCCAAGTTCTCTTTTAAAATAGGTCTAATTTTTTCTAATCTATCGCGTAATTGTGCGATATATTCCAATACGTTTGAGGTAGGAAGGACCTCTTCTTCCCAACCTTTTTTTAACATATCCAATAGCCCACGGGGATGTCTTCCATATGATAGCTCAAAAGGGGAAAAACCAGTAGAGGCCTGTGGGACTTCCCGATATGCAAACAAGACGAGAGGAAGTAACTGGTCCCAGTTTCTCCCATCCTCGTTAACTACTTTGCGTAACATCTGTTTTAAAGTTTGATTGAATCGTCCTACCAATCCATCCGTTTGGGGATGATAGACTGATGTCTTTAGATGTTTTATTTGGAGTAATTTAGCGACTTCCCTGAACGTCTCCGAAGTGAAAGGAGTCCCTTGGTCCATTAAAACCTCTTTGGGGATCCCTACACGAGCGAATATCCCTACTGTTTCCCGTGCGATATTTTTTGAAGTAGCTGAGTGCAAAGGAACAGCTTCGGGAAATGCGAGTGGCATAATCAACTAAGACTAAAATATATTTAAAACCTTTTAACGAGGGTTCTAAGGGTCCTACGAGATAAATATACCGACTTGTTCAAAGGGAATATCAATAAGGGGTAATGGAATTAGAGGAGCTCGGTCCCTCCTAGGAATCTGACGAAGTTGACATTTGAGGCACGAGGCACAAAATCGTTGGAACTCCTCATTAATTCCTGGCCAATAAAATTGGAGTTTAATTCTCTCTAATGTTTTTTTCAGAGCCTAAATGGGCTCCAAGAAGGTGAGCATGTGCTAATTCACAGACTTGTCACTGAAAAGTATGTGGTATTAGCAACAACGCTCGCACTTCACCCCCGTGTTCTGCCACTCTATATAATAATTCATTTTGCATTACAAAGAAAGGCATCGGTGGCATGGGATCTAGGGTTGTATAACCCTCGGTTGATAATATTGCATTTCTTGCAAATTTTAAGGAATCATCATTCCATTGTTCTCTTTTAAATGGTGAAGGGGTAAATAGAAATTGGGCTGTTAAATCCTGGATAGTGTCTCAATTGACCTTAATGGGAGGGGCTTCTGCCACCACGTCCTCCATGTTAACTGTACTAGCTCCCGTAGAGGATGATGGGACATCGATTCCTCCACACTGGGTACCTATATGGGTCCTAGCAACCATTGTACACGGCGTGGAGGCAGTCAGAGCAGCATTCCTCCATTATTAAGCCTAAACTTTTCTCAGGAGCAGTTATGTTTTTACTGCTGTTAGTATCACTCCAATCTCTTCCTAATATGACTGGACACAGAGGATCCGGTAATTCAAGCCATGGCCATTCTAGTTAAAGTATAATCCACCGCGACTACACACTTGGCTGTTTTATAAATACCGGATGTCTCCGTGTATACATTTGAGGCTGGTTTTTATTTTTAGCCACTGTTGCGATAAAACGAAACAGGAAGCAACAATGGAAATGTTACTCCCGGAATCGAACATTGCCCTTACCTTTCTGCCATTTATAATAACTGCGCCTGTATAAGGAAGAAAGAAAGGGTTAATCACAGTGGCACTATACCTTTCCCCCTTCACCAACGAGCAGTCCATGGGTTCAGCTGGGCAATTAGGTGACAGATGTCCCATCTCCCCACACTTGAAACAGTGGGGAAGGTGAAACGGTTTATCTGTTCTACGGACGGCAGGCTCGGGAGCTTGTCAGATGGGCTCAGGAGCTGCCCCACATATCTGTTGGTTATGGCGGAGAGAACCGTTTCCGACCGTCCTGATTTGCAAGCCGCCCAATGACGCTCTGCTATTTTGATTAATGTGTCCATACTGTCATATGGTTGTTTCCGGACTTGCTGGGCGATATGGTCAGGGAGGGCATGAACGAAGGTCTCACATGCCAGTAATTCACCCATCTTATGGGAGCTGTTTACGTCGGGCCGTAGCCATCGACAAACCTTAATCCAAGCCTCGAAAGCTTGGTTTCTTAGAGGCCGATCTGGATCGAACTGCCACTCCCTCTATTCTCTCACCTGCTGTTCCGAAGAAATGCCCTGGCGCTTGAACACCTCGAGTTTGAGCGCGTCATAATCAGCAGCCTGCTCCTCAGTCAAATCGTAATAGGCTCTCTGCGCTATTCCTTTCAGGTAGGGGGCCAGTAGGTACGCCCATACCAACCTCGGCCATGCGTTTCCGCTTAGCGGCACGCTCAAATACCAAAAAATAGGTTTCTATATCATCTTCTTCTGTCAGATTGTTTAATTGTGTTGGCAATGACCAAGCGGTCTCCATCCATATAGCAGCTGCTGCGTGAGCTTCGGACTCGGCCAATTGCGTCCGAGTTTTCTCCCATCTGGAGCTTCAGGCTGCTGAGATCGCCCACGGCCCTCGTGAGGATGGTTGAGAGGTCCTGCTCTTCAGACATAGTGTCAAAAGCAATCCTAGCCGACTACGCCAATTGTGGAAAGTCTTCAATTTAAAGAATAAGACGTTCACAAAAACAAAGTGTTGGGGACCGTCCCCGTATATTGTCCTGCGGACAAAGTAGCAAAACAAATGATCAAAAGCAAAACCAAAACGGTAACATTTGACAATCTTTATCTGACAAAATACAGTATTGAATTGTGGGAACAGGGAAATGGTTGGCAGGAAGTGATGTTGCAACAGGAAGCGGAAACAACGTCGTTTGATGAAAACCGGAAGTGATGTCTTTGAGGAAGCGTCGGAAGTGATGTCATTTCATGTGATCGGAAGTGACATCATGGCGGCCATTTTGAAATTCAGAAAGGTTGGAAATTATTTTTCTTTGGTTTTTCTGTGGAGAGAAGAGATTCCGGTAAGTACCACGTGACAACCCTTCATCTTACGATGTTTCACTCACCTTTAGGCTTTTAGACTGCCTCCTAATCGTACGTGTGTGACAACAGCTAAGAAGAGGGACAAAGCATACCGATGACAAAAGAATACATAATTGCACCTGGAGATCAGTGAAAGTAGAAATCCATGCATTAAAGAACTAATTTTGTAAACCTTTGGGCAAACTGCATTTATCAGGATACATGTTACCTGGGCAAGTCCCTCAAGGGCTTACCATTAAAAGGATTGCTAAAGTTAATTCTACTAATCATGGTACATCAGTCAGACAAACCATGAGGTTACTGCAGCATAGGCACAACTTGCTGCTTGCTGAAGTCAATTTCATTAATAAATCCCAAGAAATTTACTATTTATTTTATTTTTTTGCCTGCCATTTTGGATGTCTGAGTGGCCCCAATATGACTGATTCTTTTAGCATTTGGGAAATGATGCTCATCCATTTTTCATAGTGTTTCTTTATTCTACTTAGCTGGCACACTGCTCTCATTATCACAACTTTTGAGGTCTGGAATGATGAGTTGAAACTCTAGTATGCTCATTTTAATTGACCCTACATCCATATTTACTTTATGGATAAAATTATACTTTATTTGTCCCCAAAGGTGAATGAAAATTTTACAAGTGGCTCCCTAAAATTAAGAAAGAATGAAATAAAAATAAACAACAACCCCGACCAAATACACTTACACATTGTGCCACAGGCTTATATTTAAAGTCAGTAATATTTCGATAGAACAGGTCACCAGCTTGATGTATCCATTTATGGAACATGCCTAAGAGATATGTGAGTCTTTGTTTGAAGTCACTAGCATTCAGAATGATTCATCAAAAAGATATTGGTACAGAGTGAAATCATTTCTGTTGCAGTGTCATCCAGAATGATGTAATTAATTTTCCTGAGCAGTGACATAGACAAATTCAATCCGCATTTCAATGTGTTGACCACACATTACATTTTTTATTGTACTGTGCACCCTTTTTCACCATTGCATATTCACAAAAATCTCTAATCCCCCCTCCTGCTTTTTCCACTCAGTCTGATGAAACCCTTAAGCTTTAAAATAGTGTCTTAAATAAGAGGTGTAGGCCTGATCTCCTCAGTACCAAAAATATCACAGTACCTGACCTTGCTATAATTCACTTTGGGATATACAGTAACAGTTCAAGCAACTTATATGAAAGCAGTAGTACATTTCTCATTATATGAAGTCAGGCCAGGTCTGAATTCTTTCCACCTTACTTTTATTCTCATTCCAGGTCTTCATTACTTTCATCTTCAGATGAGCTTGTAACTTTTAGCCTTGCTGTGGATATTCACCCTTTTCATTTTCAGACAAGCAGAGTATAGAAGGGTAATGCCAAAACAAACCGTTCTGTACCATTCTTCTAAACTTTAACTACTGTTTGAGGTAAGCATCTTGATACCTCAGAGGTGACTTCTAACCCTTAGTTCCCATTAAAGTCAGCTTGTAAAAGGTTTACAAAATTGATTCCATAATAAAAAACAAGGAATATCATCTTTTATTTTCTGCTTTCAATAATCCTAAGGTAAAAGAAGGTATTCCTTTTACATCTTTAAAGCTTTACTATTACAGTTTTTAAGTCCCTTAATTTTCACCCTTCAGTGACACCTCTAATGAATATCCATAAGTGGCACGTGGTTGTAAGAGGAGCAACCAGAAATAGGAAAGAAGAAAAAAAAAGGGGGTGGATACTGAGGCTGAGGATTGGCACTGGTATCTGGAAGGTCACAGATTCAAGTCCCATTGCTGCCAAAAGGGATCCTACTCCATTGGGCTCTTGAGCAAAGCCCTTAAGAAATTAGAAAATGTATAAAATTGCTCTGGGGTGCTATATAATGGCTAACCCTGTACTCTAACCCCCAAAGATCATGCAAAATATCAATTTCCATTTGACAATTAATATAGTACTTAAAAAATACACTAAGCAGGCAAGCAATTAACCAAATAAAGGTAATCTAATTACCAAAAAAACTTGAAGGTGGAATAAAAAATAGAACAAATTGTAAAAATAAAAATGACATAAATTAATCCCTGCTGGCCTAACTGGTGGTAGTGGTAGTAATAGTAGTACTCTACCTGCTAAAAGATTCACCCATTTATAGAGTTTTGAAGGCTGGTTTGTACTCTCTAGCGACCATGGTATGTTTCCACCTGTAGCACTTCCACTTTTGTCCCAGTCTCCCTTCAGCCAGTGGGTAAAATATTCCTCCCCACCACTGGGTGGACTATACTTCAGCTCCTGAGATCACATTACATGCTTCTACGCAGGCCATTTCTTCTTAATGCTCATGTTGTTTCTCCAGCATGTTGCTTTACATAGATAGATAGATACTTTATTAATCCCAAGGGGAAATTCACAATTCTTTTACTTGGACAAACAGTGCACGTGTATATCCTTCTCACAGTAGTTTCTCTACTTACCCACTGCCATCTGAGTTTCTGAGGGGCATTAAACCTGATTTTTGTCCCTGCCAAACCCTTGTCAGCTGGGTAATCCTTTACAATACATATTTGTCTTATACATGAGTAATGGCATTGACACTGAGCTACACTTTCTTGATTTCATATTTGGGCTGAAGTATATTTTTGTTTGATAACGGTGCTTTCAACCAGTGATACTGTGGTATAGTTACTCTTCTTTAATGTGTCAACTAAATTCCGGTTAAACTAACATACAGGTATGACTCCATGTACTGAATTCAATTTAAAGCTTACAGTCAAAGACACTAAACTCCTCCAGTTCCTCACTAACAGCAAAAGCGCCATATTTTTTACAAAATATATCTTGCTTTTATCCTCGAACATAGCAGAGAGCTGAATATTGTAGAAAGTCAATCTGTTCATTAAAAACTAATACTGAAACTAATACATAATATTATTGTTTTGCTCAGAATCAGATTCTGCAGACCATGAAAACATAATAAAATGCAAGAAGTATTATTTGTCATATATCTGACAATAAGCAATGTAAACATTGAAAACCAAAATTAATCATGAATGAAGTTACATATAACTACCCATGTTTCATTGAATGCAATAAATAAATAGAATACAGAATTCAGTAACTACAAAAAAAATCAGTTGCTTCTACAAAATTGATTTTGTGGATCTGCTTATTGTATGTTAATGATACAACATTATGTTAATGGATTTAACCATTAATAACCTCTACTGAGACAATTATTCATTAACATCCCCCAATACTAATAACAATATAACACACAAATGTCAGATATTCTCTTAAATAGACATAATACATTGATATCAAAGAGACAGTACTTGAGTGATCTTAAGAAAAAAATGAGCAGATTTTAGCACCCTCCAAATTAACACTGTCAGTCAATGTTGTAATAGAATTGAACATCTCAAGTCATCCCTTTGCATACATGGTGAAGTATACTAGCCAAAAAAATTAGCAGTGCTTTAAAATTGCATTTTTCTGAAGTTTATATGTGTGAAGTTTTCTATAATGTCCAAATTTAACATGGACATTTAAGGAGATAATTAGTGATTTGGAAACTGTAGAAGAAGAAGTGCTGCTTGGATTAAATACCTGAAATATAATAAATCACCAGGACCAGGTAGCATTCTGAAGGAAATTAGTGGGCACATATATAAAACCTTGATGCAGATTTTTCGAACATAGCTTCCACTGGAGAAATTCCTAAAAACTGGAAGCTAGCATATGTTCTCCTGTTGTATGAAAGGGCGAATATAGGCAAGTAAGCTTAACATGCATCTACTTAAATTAATGGCAGCAATTACTAAAGAAAAGATCGAGCAGCACATGTCATGAATCTCGACTTGATGTTATTTTGGAGAATCTAGGTGGATAAGACTGGTGAGCCTGATTGGCTAAATGGCCTGTTCTCGTCACAATTGATCTAACCTTCTAATGAGTGTATGAGTTAGCTTCTTAATTTTTTGTGGGTAAATACAGTTTATTAGTCTGATGGAGTAATTTCCTTTCACACTGCTATTGAGCTCAATGACTGTCTGTTAGTCTGATGTGTGGGTTCTAAAGTGATGTGTTGAGTGAGGTACAGTATGATGCAATGTGATTTCTTTAGGGTTATTGTGTTATAAAAGCTTTGTATTGGCAATAGTTTAGTCACCATTATGAATTGGGCTGTTTTATTTACCTGCTGCAGGGCATTTTGCTCAAACACAGAGCAACCGCTATAACAGACTGGAATACAGCTAGTCCATATGTCAGAATGTTCTGTCATCATAGTGAGGAACAGACTAACTTTGCTCAGCCACCTCAAAAAGTGAAGACACTATTACACCCGTTTTGATGAAAAGGATGGGATTGAGAGCACACAATTGGTGATAAGTGATGTGAAATCATCTTAAATCATCTTAAAGTGCTTTAGACCAGGGGTAGGCAACGTCGGTCCTGGAGTGCCACAGTATGTGCAGGTTTTTGTTCCAACCCAGTTCCTTAACGAGAACTCAATTATTGCTGATGAAGCACATATTGCTTAAGTGACATTTAATGCTTCATTTTAGTGGTCTCGCTTGTTAAGGTTCTCCAACCTTAATTGCTTATTTCAATCTTAAACTGCTGCATTCAGTGTTTTAATTGCTCCTTATTAGCAATAAGATGTAAAAGACAAAGCAGCCAGCAGTTCTCCAGCTAGCTTTTTTCCAATTACATCTGTGTGTGTTCATCATGCACGGTTTGATTTAATAAAACACTTAATAGTAAAATGTGACAGACTGAAAATGATCTGTTTTAGGCTTCAAATCATTTGGATGATATCCTTGGAAAGGAAAAAAATCTACGATATAAAAGCCTTACATTGCACAGACTAACAAGCCATAAAATTAAATAAGGTCTGAGATTGGCAATGATTGGTTTCTAATTAAGCAATTGGGTTGGAATGAAAACCTGTAGCCACTGCGGCTCACCAGGACCGACATTGCCTACCCCTGTTTTACATCTTATTGCTAATAAGGAGCAATTAAAACACTGAATGCAGCAGTTTAAGATTGAAATAAGCAATTAAGGTTGGAGAACCTTAACAAGCGAGACCACTAAAATGAAGCATTAAAATGTCACTTAAGCAATATGTGCTTCATTAGCAATAATTGAGTTCTCGTTAAGGAACTGGGTTGGAACAAAAAACCTGCACATACTGTGGCACTCCAGGACCGACGTTGCCTACCCCTGCTTTAGACTATGGCCTTATGTCAGTATTTAAGATGAAGATTGTCTTTGTACCATCCAGTAAAGAGTTTTACCTACTAACTGTAGAGTTTCTAGTTATTAGTAATTAGACCCCAGAAAATGTAATAATACAGTTTGTGTCTTACCTGTTAGAACTTTCATGAAGGAAAAGTGAAGCTTCAATGGGCTAAGTCTATAATCCTGCAATGCTACAGTGTTTAGAGTAAGAATGCCTGATATGTTGGTGATAGTCTGGGGTCTCCCAGTAAGGAAGCCTGGGGTCCAATTGTGCAGGGTGCTGATTAGCCCAAGTGACATGAGCTTCATTATATTTTGACTTTTAACCATAATTCTAAGTGTTAAAGAAAGAAGTAGAAGATTATAAACAGTATTACTAGACTATGAAGAAAAATTCATGTAAGAATTAGATAGTAAGAATTAGTATCTATCTATCTATCTATCTATCTATCTATCTATCTATCTATCTATCTATCTATCTATCTATCTATCTATCTATCTATCTATCTATCTATCTAATTCTTACATGAATTTTTCTTCATAGTCTAGTAATACTGTTTATAATCTTCTACTTCTTTCTTTAACACTTATAGATGTTATGAAATTGAATCTCACATATGGCAATGGAGGTAGGAGGCCTAATAATGATTCACTAGCCAGGCCATGCTTCCTTTGCCTGTCTGGAGAAGGCCTCACCCCAACGGGTTTAATTCCAATAAAAGTGGTCGGTCTTAGACTATGCAGGCCCAAAAAGGGATTTAAGCCTCAGAAGTAAACATAAATGTCCCAAAAAAAAAATCACAAAAAGCACAACAAGAGGAGGGATGACCATGGCTTGTATAGGAAAGGGAAATAAAGAATCTATTTAAATGGAAGATGTATTTAACCAAAAACAGAAAAATACAACAAATAAATCAAAAGGACAACATCCAGAAATCAGAATCCTTAAACCAAATCAAAAAAGAATCCAAACAAATCCGATAAGGAAATACAACGCTAACTAAAACACTACTATAAATGAATGACCTCTGGCTCTGGAGCTTTCTCAGCAGACTTATAGCCAGAGGGTGGTCTCAGGACTCATTATATCAGTATGGACCCACATCTTGGAGAACCACCAACAAGGCACACAAAACATAAGGATATTTGATGAGACAGTACACAATTACAGAATTAAACTGAAACCAACAGAAAAAACATAAATGCAGGAAAAATAATAATTCAAAATTAACAAAAACAACAATAAAACATAAAATACTTACAGTATACTGTATATTCACACTGACACACAACAATAGAAATCTATTGCGCCCTGAGAGCTATGAGCTCATGTCTGAATTTTTCAAAACTCTACTTTGCCTAATTCTAACTCAACCTGTGAAGCCATTTCTTACAGGTCATATTATTTACAGTAAATACTAATACTTTCAAAAGGACATGATACAGTAATGATAAAATGCAGTAAATGATAAAATGTTCCAGGCAGAGGAAATCATCTCTGAACATCTCTTGCTAAGTGCTTGCCTGGAACATTTCTATTAGCCTTCTATATAAAACAATAATTAGTTTAATGCATACTTTTTCATAAGCTGATATTTATTTATTAGTGTTTGCATTTACATTCGATCTTACTCGAGAATGACATTTTAATTTCTCTCTGTCATAGTGCCACCGCAGAAGCTTTAGTTTCTCTTTTTTTAGGATTTGATTGATTTTTTTGGAACTCATTACAAGGACTAATCGCATCTAGCCTCCCCAACTGAAGCTAAGATTACATACACAATACTATGTTTTCATAAACAATCTTAGTTCACACTGTCATTTTCACATTGTTTACAAAAGTATTTTTTTCATATTAAATTGACCAAAAATGCATATCATGTAATCGTCCACCTACACTGGGCATCGTGTAGCATGCGCATCTCAAACCGGACATACGGTACACTTGACACAATTTTAAGCTCAATTTTCTGAGTTGGCCTGAATTTCGTCTTCATCAGCCATTGTTTTATGTGCAGTATTCAGAGTTGTTGTAATGCATGATTGCCACTTACGATTGGAAGAATTTCTGTAATTTCAAAAATTTTAGTTGGGTGTATTGTAGAGTGAGCTTTACAGTTTCTTATGTTGCCATCAAATTTCCTGAAATGAATTGTGTAGTACCTCAGTGAGTGTGCATCGTACATGTGTAATCTGAGCACCCACAACTTGTGTCACTGGGTGCACTGGGCATGTTCATGCAGTCTGAACACATAAACGACCGGCAAATTTATTGTGCAGTGTATTTGTTTGACTGTGACTTTTAAAATTTGTATAAAACGTGGTTTGGATGCATAAAGTGAAGCAACATGGGAAGTGTTGCTGAAAGCAACTCTTCAATAACTGCTATGTTAGAATATTTTTTTCTTCTGTTAAGGGTAACCAATCAGGTAGTGAGCATGATCTAATCATGGAAGAACTACATGCAAACCAACCAGAGTATGATGGAATTTTCACTTGTCCACGCTGAACTGGCATGCAAGCATTTTCCACAGTTTCTGTCTCTGAAGAGCATTTTCAAAAGTACTCCTTTTTGTCAGTTGAAAATGCCGGAGTGGTGCAGAAGATAGGTGCAAATGGAGATAAATGTCTGCATTTTTAAACTAAATTGTACCAGTGTTGACTGGGACTAAGATCCAACACTTCAGAGACCTAGTGCTCTGACATACCATGTCAAAAAGGAACACCAAAAGCAAAAAAGACTTCCTACGACAGCATAATAATGAAAAGCTAGTAGAGTAAAAATATTTGGTCCTTGTTCAACCCTTCCAGTTATTATTTAATAATAAATCCACTTTTTGGTATTTTTATTGCCTTGTTATTATTCTGGGTTAGAGGATTATTTAAGTGCCCCCTAACATTTATAACATCCTTACCATTTTATTTATCCATACAGCTTTCCTCAAGAATCTCTAGTTTCTTATAACATACGAAAAGTCTTGGATGTTAGATTAATGGACAGCCCTAAATTGGACCTGTATGAGTAAGCAGGAGTGGGTATACTGGTATTCCAATAACTTGGTTCTCTT
Source organism: Erpetoichthys calabaricus (assembly GCF_900747795.2). NCBI lineage: Eukaryota > Metazoa > Chordata > Cladistia > Polypteriformes > Polypteridae > Erpetoichthys > Erpetoichthys calabaricus. The sequence continues at coordinate 230,180,034 of NC_041397.2, read as the reverse complement.
TTGTGCTTGATGTTGCTGGGGATAGGTAACCACTCCTCATAATCCTATAATGAAAAAATGGGTTTAGAGAGTGGACAGATATTTAAAAATGTGAACAGTGCTCTGGATTTGTCAATGCAGCTACAGTATGTAAAAGAGAATTGATAAATAAGTCAATCGAGCAATCTTGGAAATAGAACATTTTTTTAAAAAGCTGTGGTGTATGCTAGGCATTGTAAATTTACAGGGAGTACTGAAAACATTCTCATTATATCTAGAGAAACTGCTCAATTAAATATTAGCCTTTTCATGTGCAGATTTCATTGTCCAAAATATGGCCGCATACGTTAACACGAGGATTTATTACAGTATATTTCTAATTCAGTACAACTTATGCTTTAAAAGTAATGTCTTATTTAGTCAGAAGAATCAGTGATAGTATGTTTTAAATTCATGCAAACCCTATCTGCCTATATTCTGAATATACTACACTACAATAATCAATCCTGTAGGAAGATATATGTGCCAGAATGTTTTTTATTTTTGTATTAGGTAATGAGACTAAACTAAGTTTCAAAGAGAGCACATGTAGAAATCAGCAGACAGACTGAGATCAAAGATAATGCTTACGTTTGAGTTTCTTTAAATTGTCTTTAATCACATGCATCAATCTCTAATTTAAACCGATACTCATCCTGCACAATTAATAGGGAAAGAGGAAAGTAACATAATTAATGGTTTGTGATATCTGAAACAGAGGATATTTTGCTCAAACTCTTGTCTGATCTCTGTGAAACAACAGAGAAGCACAGGCGATGGTTAGATTTACTTTGTAAATACATTTTTGTGACACTACAATGAAGCCTGACACTATTGTAATAACATATCTGACCCAAAGGAGCCATATAAATGCTAAATAAGTCCATGTGAAATATTTTTTGCAGGTCAGATAAAATATGACCCAATAAAAGAGAATGAAAGACTTTTAAAATGTTAAAAATGTTTGGTTTCATTTTGTCCAATCATGGTTTTCGTAATTTTGCAGTGACATTTATTCTGCTAGAGGTAGAGGAATGGATCAATAATACTTTATCTTTACAAATAAAAAAGGAATGCTCCCAAGACAGCATGTTCACTAATACTATGATGGCAATCCTGCTAACCAACCTATTTGCTAGCACAATAAGGGCACTGTCATGATTCTTGACTAGTCAGACATGAACCCTGCTGAATTTGGTTCATGTTGAGTTCAGTGAAAATGCAAAAATGTTCAGGAATTTTGGCAAACTCAGTGAAATGTAGTGAAGTAGATAGTGAAGTAGAAAATTAACTAGTTTTGAATGAATTATAAGAATGCAATGGTATGGTAAGTGTCCCCGAGAGGTAGGGAAGGGTTTGCCAAATATGCTGGACCAATTGTTGTGACCTGAGCTATGAAGCAGCAATGCTAACCAATGAGCCACCATGCCTCCCTGATATAAAAGTATATCAGCTATCAGGCTGTTTTCTTGTTTTCTAGAGCTGGCTCAGTTACAGAGAAAACACACTTTCACACAGACAGAAGTCAGAGAAGTGCTGGATCAACTGTGGTCAGGAAGAAGCCTCATAGCTCGTGGTAATAAAATCATTTAGAAGTGATTGGTTATGTGATGCAATTGGCTTAACCTGTCTGAGATGCTTGCCTCATTCAGCTCTGCCACTCTGCACAGGGTACAGATGTCTGAAGTAGCACTTTTCAAAATGTGAACTGTGCTGCCCAACTCGAAGGGATATCACAAGAAGTAGAGAGATAAAATAATTTAACACTAGAAGTGTCACGGCCAATGCCAATTGTGCCATGTTTTTACATCTTTAACTATTTCATCATTGTGTATCTTACACTCCTGTGATTCTTTGACTTTTCCTAAATTGCTTCATTTCAAATGCCATATTGTTTCAACTCTGAAATTCTTGTCAGAAAACATAATTGATATATTTCTTTGTTTTTTTTGTTTTTTTTTACACAAAAGACTTTCTATTAATGCCATAAGTAATGCCACTGAACGTTGGTATCCAGGTGTGAATCTCTTCTGGCTCACACTTGAATGTATTTGCATATCTTTTCACATCAGTGAATCCTATTCTGCTGCTGTTATCAACATTACTGAACACTGTTTCAAAAAAGTGAACTGCTATCTGCCTTCAGCAGACAACTATGAAAAAAACAACGAAAAAAATGTCACACTTACAATCACTTACATTCTCTCACTATGCGTGATAAAGAAAAAAGCAAATCTGAAAGCTCTCGGTGCTGTAGTTATTTCAGTTAGGTACAATACTGAGTATAAACTCACTTGAAATGGCATTGCAATTTTTTTTACATATTGTGAAATGTGAAGTCAAGTCAAGTCAATTTTATTTATTGAGCACATTTAAAAACAACAGAAGTCAACCAAAGTGCTATACAACTTCCATAAATACGCCGATACATATATATATATTTATATACAGGGAGTCCTCGAGTTACAACGTCTCAACATACAATGTTTCGAGTTTACAACGCTCACTCCCATAAAAACTTTAAAAAATTGAGACGTGAGAAGGAATAAAGATAAGAATTTTTTTTACATTCATTTTTTCTGTTACTACAGTACAGTGTACAGTACAGTATATTTATGTCCTTTTCCTGTTTCTGTGGCTTAGTTGTGTTTTTATGTTGTAGATTATGATTTTGCAAATGTGTTAGGATAGGTAAGTGACTTAGGCTAGGGTGTGTTTCGACACCAAAATTCGGGTTACATCACTATTGTAGGAATGGAACTGTGTCGTAACCCGAGGACCCCCTGTATGTGTTTGTGTGTGTGTATATATATATATATATATATATATCTATATATATATATATATATATATCTATGGAAGAGAAGGTCTGTGATACGGTTTGCATATTTGCAGCTGGAGATTCACAAAGGGAGTGAAAAATGAATCACGTATCATAAAGTAGTTTTTATTCCTGAGCTTTCAACCCCTGCCAGGGGTCTTCATCAGAGGATAATGCTTAGACTTACAAAAATCAAAGGCAATATATAGCAAAAAATTACATTCTGGGGGAGGTGGCTAAGTCAGTGTGGACAGGAGGGTGGTGGTATTGGGTGTAAAGTCTTGTTTATTATGAATATGTTCTTCTTAAGCTTGCATATGCTGGATTTACGTCCAAGTGTCTGTTAATGGCATTCTCATTTGATAACCAGGATTCGGTCAGCTCTCTGGCACTTTTAGTACTGGCCTTGAATTTTACTTGTACATTGTCCCAGTTAAATGTATGTCCTGTTGATTTAGTATGCGTATAGATCAATGATAATGAGTCCTTTCTTCTGACGGCTGTTGACTAAATCATTTAGGGCTTAAAAAGCATACAGTAAAATTTTTAACTCAAACAGAAAGCTAGTGAAGAGAAGCTAAGACTGGTCTGATGTGATTTTGTTTTCATGAGCCTCTTAGAAGCCTGGCAGCAGCGTTCTGAACTAGCTGAAGACGAGCAAGGTATGACTGATTAACTCCAATGTATATTGAGGAATAAGGATAATATGGTAATAGGATAACATAATAAGGATAAAACCAGCATGAATTTGACATGTTAATCTTTGCTATGCAAAGTTAAATAAATATGTCCTAAATAGAAGAAAATTCTGCGGTGGGCTGGCGCCCTGCCCGGGGTTTGTTTCCTGCCTTGTGCCCTGTGTCGGCTGGAATTGGCTCCAGCAGACCCTGTGACCCTGTAGTTAGGATATAGCAGGTTGGATAATGGATGGATGGATAGAAGGAAATTGAATACCAGTCGTTTTCTGAGTTGACTTCACCACCCTATATAGTGCTTTACTGTCCTGATCGGAACAATGCCTTACCAGGATGTCATGCAGCCAGCAAAAGTGAACTCCACTGTGCATCTACAAGAGTTGGTGAGCACAGACAGATTTCCGAAATTTCCTCAGAATCTGAAGAAGATAAATACAACGGAAGGACTTTTTAAATGTAGTCAAAATGAGATGAGCCTGCAATGAGAAAATAAAGTAGTAAGTAAGAGTAGTATAAGAGTATATAAGTAGTGTGGTATAGGCTATTACAATCAATTTCTCCCTAAGAATTTTGATCCCATTCGGGAGGACACCAAATATCATCCAGAAAGCATTTTTAATAATAGAATAGATTTTTTTAAAAATTGCTTTTTGAGGACTTTTTTTTTGTTCTGACTGTATTTTGTCCTCACTTTAAGTATTGGTCATATAAAAAGTTTGATAATAATCTGAGTCTGGCCCTGACCATTCTCTATCTAAATGGTCTTGACAATGCAGAGCTGTATACTATAAACAGCATTTTTGCATAGAAGGGTTTGTTATCCAGATATGACAGGGTGGTATGAAGTCAAAGGGGTATGGCACCCTCTGTGGACTGAATTTTATGATGTCTCTGGAGGTGGTCCAGACTAATGTGTCCCAGCTTCAGTTTCTAAAAGTATGCTTATCACAATAGGAATGAATGTCATTGGTTGGTAATCCAGTCCAGTTTTGTTTCCTTTGGCACAGGGATTATTGTGTTAAAGCAGGCACACAGCATAGACTTTCTTGTAGAGGCATTAAAATATCAGTAAAACACCATGTATTTGTTTCACAGAAGGTTTTTAAAATGCACCTGACACATCCCACTTACTCCAGCCACTGAAACAGAAGGGTGAATCATGAAGTGCTGTAGGGAATCGGAATATTCATTAAGGCGACTGGGTTTACAAGTTTATGAGAGAGAAGGAGAGAATATAGACATGACTATAATATGTAAATATTTGTATGCCCTGTTATTATACATGCATTACAGCTACTGTTGTTTGCAGTTTTCAGCGTATTCCAATATTGACTATCAAAGCAAAGTTTTGGTTTGGTGGCACCTCAATTTTCTGCATGCTTCCATATCTCTGACCTGAAATGCGTTAATCTGAGCCTTCTGTAAATTTTGGATTTCAATAGTGATTCACATTTTTTCCTTGTGAAATAAACAGATTGTTTATGTAGCAACCAAGTTGAGATTAAGTTATCTGCATTCATGAAGCAGTAGCATTAAGCACTGCACCACTGTGTCACATAGTCTGGAAATGGGTTTTTCATCAAAAGTGTGGTATCAACTTTAACTCTGTATTGTAGCAGTTAAGGCTTTTGTCCACCTCTTGAACCCTCAGGTACCACTCTGAACACGAGGTAAAAGTATAACTATTCTTTATTTTATAATTATACTGTGCACAAAGCACTCCACACACCACACTACTCATATAACAATTCACTCTCTACAATAACCAATCCTCCTCGCCCAGACACTTTGCCACCCTACCTCCCAGCTCAACTCAGTGTTTTGGGCTTCCCACAAGCCTTTTATAGCCCCTGACCCGGAAGTAGTTCCTGGCCAAACCCACAAGTCCGTTTTCCTTCCGGGTCAGGGCAAACAGTCCTCTTCTTCATCCCGGGAGCACGTCGCTTCCTCCAGTCACATGACTGTGACGCACTCCCGGGTTATAGGGCACGCAAGAGCCCACTAGCCCCCCTACAGCGACTCCCGGTGGCCCCCAAAGTATCCAGCAGGGCTGTGTGTATAAACTACAGAGTCCATGAGGCCCTGCTGGAAGTCGGGGCACCATCATGCTGTCCGGAGGGCTCCTCCTAGCGGCCTGGGGGTGGCGACCGGAGTCCATAGCCGGTCGTCCATCACAGTCCCTCCCCCTTAGCGACGACCAGTGGGGCGGAGCGTTGATTCCCGCGAGGGACGTCCTCCTCCAGAAAGACGCGGGATCCGGGCCGTGGTTCCGCTGTCTAGATCCCCCAGCGAACCTTGGGGGAATGGTGTATCTGCTATCCCACCGCTCCCCTGTCCTCCGGGGACAACTACGCCACACGTGGCCCGTTTGCAGGCAGTTGTAGCACCGCCGACGTCCTCCTGGTGGCTTCTCTTCCCGAGACCGGAAACACCTCGGGAATTCAGTCAGCTCCACCCTGTCCTCCGCCAAGGAGGGGTTAACGGCTGCTTTGCTGCTCTCTGCCCTTTTCTTTATTTTGTTAGGAGACCCTCGTGTTAATTCGGGGATCTCCTGCTTTCTCTGGGGCTGGTGCACAGCGTGAGGCTCCCTATGGAAAAGAGAGAGCCTCTTTGCTGTTTGCACGGCCGTTGTCCTATGCAAACTCGGAGGCGGCGTCATTAGTACCGTATCGCTCCGGGTAACAGCACTATTCAGCTGCCCCAGGACGATCGGTACTTCCCCCGCCCCTTCAGTAACAAGCGACAACCCTCTCTTCACGCGGGTCGGGGCCTTAAGGTCCGCGTTGTCCCGGAGCGGCGTCTGATACCGCCGCCCCGGTTCTATCGGATCGTTGCCCGACCACTCCTTCATTGTGCCACACTCCAATGTCGGGTTCACAGCGCTTTGGCAGCCGCTACTTTTTAAACGCGGTGCCGGTTCACACTGTGTCCCCTTATTATATACAGTAGAGAGGGCACCTACCTGCACCGCCACATTAATCGAGGCCGGGGCTTCACGGCCTAACCGCCGAAGGTATTCCTGCAGTCCCTTCAACGGTGCTTCAGCTGTAGCCCCCAGCTCCTCCACACGCTTCTTCACCTCTTGTAGTCCCTGGAAGAAAGTATTTAGGGGCTCGAGATATTTGTCAAGCTCCCATAAGTTTATAAATTTAATTGTCTCGGTCGGAGGCAAGGGCACTTCCTTGTTTACCTCACCCTCCGACCGGGAGCCAATGAGCACGTCCGCTCCAGGCACGTGCTCTGCTGGGGCGCGCAAAGGCCTCTGGGACTTGGAGTCTTCTGAGGGACGGGTGGCTGCAACAAGCCGACTGAGGTCTGCCTTTTTAACTTTAACGGCAGATCCTTCAGTCACATCCCGCCCCTCTTTGCCTTTATTTAATATTGGCGCTGCCTCGCTCGCCGCCCCCTTCCCCTTCAGGGAGCGCAGACGCGTTGGGGAATTATTTACCTCACCGACGGCTCCAAACTGACCTTCTTCCTGGTCGCTGTCGCGCGAGGTCACGTGGACATCATCAGCCAATGGGCTTCCTTTCCGCGGACGCCTAGACTGGCTTGCTTTCTTTCCTTCGCGGCCATCTTGTCTAGGTGTGAGGCGGGCGTGCTCTTTGTCCGCTTCGTGCAGACAAGCCTCTGCAAACAGAGAAAAACAAGCTCCCGGCGGTTCGCGTGCTTCCCCAGCACTTACCTCGGAACGTATGCGGTCTCGCTCCAACTCCCTGTAATAATCTTCGGGAGTTGCAATCCTGCAACATTCCGGCTGCCGCCCTGCTTGGGTTTGTGTGGCCTTAAGCTGCTCCCGATCTTCCTCACTGCCCGTCAGGTAAGTCCACAGCGTCTCCACTGGATCTGGGACAGAAGTCTTCTGGGCAATTCCAGCCTTCTTCCTGGATTTCTTCCCCATGGTTGTCTGCTGTAGAGGACGGCTCACAGCTGCAGCGCTCTTGGTCGCGGGTGGAGTTTTCACCTCCGCGGTTACTAGAGGGACCTTCCCTGGGTTCTCTGCCACCACAAAAGTTATTTGTATTGCAGATTCTCTGCCAACGGATGGCCAGAGTATCCTGCCGACTACGCCAGTGTAGCAGTTAAGGCTTTTGTCCACCTCTTGAACCCTCAGGTACCACTCTGAACACGAGGTAAAAGTATAACTATTCTTTATTTTATAATTATACTGTGCACAAAGCACTCCACACACCACACTACTCATATAAAAATTCACTCTCTACAATAACCAATCCTCCTCGCCCAGACACTTTGCCACCCTACCTCCCAGCTCAGCTCAGTGTTCTGGGCTTCCCACAATCCTTTTATAGCCCCTGACCTGGAAGTGGTTCCTGGCCAAACCCACAAGTCCGTTTTCCTTCCGGGTCAGGGCAAACAGTCCTCTTCTTCATCCCGGGAGCACGTCGCTTCCTCCAGTCACGTGACTGTGACGCACTCCCGGGTTATAGGGCACGCAAGAGCCCACTAGCCCCCCTACAGCGACTCCCGGTGGCCCCCCAAGGTATCCAGCAGGGCTGTGTGTATAAACTACAGAGTCCATGAGGCCCTGCTGGAAGTCGGGGCACCATCATGCTGTCCGGAGGGCTCCTCCTAGCGGCCTGGGGGTGGCGACCGGAGTCCATAGCCGGTCATCCATCACAGTATTTACATGCTTTTTATATTAATGCAAAATATAATAATAGCCATTTTTCCCAGCAGTAATTAGCATCATATTTCAATTAAAACTTGCTGCAATATATAATAATTTAGGTCTTAAATGGAAAAAAATAAAAGATTTATTTACTGCAAACTAGATGTCTTCCATAACCCATGTACTGTAAGTCTCCAGCATTTTTAATGCCACTGCACCGCTAATCCTAGGATACATTCTGCTTTCATTAATGCATAATAACCGAGACCTGTCAAAAACAGCGGCACTGAACATGAATTTCAAGAATGGAAACATCTGGATTGTCCATTTCTGATTAGATTTTCTGAAAAGCAGGATTTTGCTGGAGAAAGGTAGTTGCTAATGAGTGCAAAAGTAACAGATTGTAGTGGATTGCCTATGGCAGTGAGTATTTATCTTTCACCAGGGGCCCTATGCTTACTGATTTGTGCTGATTGCAGTCAACAGGGTGCAAATTTACTTTGCACATATAAGCTGCCTAATGATTGGAAAGATATAGTGAGGTACCTCAAAATAACATGCATCTGGGCATCTTGCTGTTTACTAAAAGCGTCCACAGTAGAAGCGTTTTACAACACTTATAAACATTCTGATGCAATATATTTAAAAATAAAATGTTTTCAAGCCCCCACTAAGCCTTCTTTCATGCTAAATTTGTGAATGATGTCTCATGGGTACTTCTTTTTCAGGTTTAATTTTGTGCTTAACAGCTATTGAGATGAAGCATGCCTTCATGATCAGGACCCTGACAGAGTTAAATATGTCCAGTATCACTAAACATTTGAGCATATTGCAAAGATCATTGTTTACTTGATGTTTACAAGTATTTTCCTAACTCATCTTCATGTACCGTATATACGCTAAAACACCTTTGCTTTTTGAAGGCTAACACTACCGGTAATCCATCTACATGAAATTAATTATGAGCATTCATTCCTTCCCTGATAACCTACATCAGGATCTCTGCACATCCAGTTTTAGACTGATCTTATTCACCCACTCCGATGATGCTGGTACTGGCAAATTAGCCATTAGGGTCAGTGAGACTTTTTTCCTCCTCCATTATGGTAACAAATAGTAAAATTATCAGCCACTAAAGATTATGCACTACTGCCTAAATAAGCTCTATTATATGATCAACCTTCCATTTATTACTACCCCACCCCTTAACTCAGCTCAGGGTCATCAGGGCCAAGGTAGTTCCAGGCAGCACTGGGCAGAAGGTAGAGCAGGGACAACCATGGACAAATGCCATGGTACACTCACACATACACCCACACTCATTCACACAAAACCAGTATACAGGCACATCTTTAGAATGTGGGTGGAAGTACACAAAGATAAACTGAAACAGACACTGGCAGAAAATGCAAAATTGACACAGACAGCATGGAGCTGAATTCAAACCCAGGACTTGTGTTTTGAGGTTCTGTAGTAAATGTTAATTGAAAAAGGAAGTAAACCACATTATCACTCGATTCTGTAATTATTAAAGTCCATTGAGATTTATTAAAGTTTATGAATGTATAATGCAAACCAATATATATATAACCTATATATATAAATATATTCACCTGAAAAAAACAATTTCTTATATCATTGATTTCAAAGCCTTTGACCATTTCAGGGTATTTTGAAAAAAAAAGATGGTGGTTGGTATTAAACTCTGTATTAAAAAATACTAATGATATATACCACAGGTCTGATTTAAGTGGTCATGCAAAGATTACAGGACTCTTAGTGTTTTCTAGTTATTTTCATTTTTTTTATTCCCTTAGCTCATTTGCATTTACCCATCAAGGTGTTTTGACATATCCCCTTTAAAGTATTTAATTAAAGTAAGTCACAAGGCATACAATTCCTCAAATTACCTTAATCATTTTATATGTAGGTGAACTGCAAGAAATACTGAAGATTATTGGTTTTGTTTATTAATTCAGATTATTGTGTTGCCTTTGGAATGGGAGGTTGTTGTCTGGATGGGATTATACAATGAATGGACATGGAGAGATGACCTTCCAGGATGGAGAGTATACATCCCTTGTTTGATAGGTGGCTGCATTCCAGAACTGGTGCAGACATGCACACACCCATAGGGCATACTAGGGTCAGACCCAATTGGGCCTGACCTGGAAGTGCTTCCTTCATGCAGTGTTGTGACACTGGAAGAACTCCTTGGTCTGCAATGAAAGGGGCATCCTCAGTTTATTCAGGGAATCAGAATTAGAAACAGGAGGATAACACTTGCTAGAGGAAATCTGAGTGAAAGAAAATGGAAGGAAGGATTTGTGACTTGCATCTGAGTACTTGGAAGGTGCAAACATCAAGTAAAAGGTTATTTGAATCTGTGACTGGTGTTTGCTTAGATGTGTGTATAAATAAGTTGCAGTTATAGAAAGCACCTATTAGGGACACATTGTTAATGTACTGACATCATTAGCAGTGTTTGCATGTGCGGTAACACTTTATTTACTGCAAAAAACATCTATTAATCATTTAATCTTATTTGGTATTTGGTACACTGTATTAAGTACCAAGTTCCTGATAAAAGCTTATTTTGGTGTTAATGACAGTTACATAGCATCAGTAAATTGGTTATTTATCTCTGTGCAGTGTGGCATTTGATATGCTGGTAAAATTATAAATGATCATGAAGGATTCACAGGTCATATATTGAAGTATGCAATATCAAGAGAAATCTGTCTCACTTAAGACACTTCTGACAGTTCCAAAGTTAACTTATTTTAGTAGGCCACATTGCACGGGTGAATAACCACTTTACTGATGCTTTGTAAAGTGTCAATAAAACCAAAAGAAGCCTTTGTTAAGGTCTTGTTACATGAGAGTAAATGAACAATAGATGCATTTTTGCAGTACCTAATCTAAAAGTGTTACCTTTCTGATTGTGTCTTTCATGGGCACCACCCTCTTTGTATTAAGGGCATATCATACTATGCATGTGATGCGTGTATGGTGCAGTATGTGGTGTCATCATGTTTGCATTATAAAAGAAAGCTACACCTGGAATTTAAAACTACATTTTTAAAGGAAGGACTTACTAAAATACTAGTTTAGAAGTAATAAAATAATTTAAAGGGATTTAATTATGATCTCTGAATCATTTTAGCTTTGTTTGCATCTTGAACAGTTTAAACTATTACCGCTCTTCTAATATTTTATGTACCATGAAAGAAGTTTGCCTTATGTGTCTGACCTCTGTTAAACATCTCCCCTCTAAAAATAAGTATACTCGTATTGCATGACAGAACCTGCAAATGTGCTCCTTCAATGTGTTTGTTTGTTTACACTAAACAGAGCTCAATTATTTTTCTCTGTATGTCATCAAGAAGGAATGAAAGTATCTGATTTGACAATTGAATGCAATACCATAAACACGGCAACATAGAAATTAGTCAATGAAATGCATTTACTGTGCACGTAAGGTCAACTCAAAAGGTAAAGATTTTTTAATCCTTTAAGAAACGAGTGTACGCTGTCACACTAGATCATACCATTGCTTACTTTCTGTGGACAGTCATGTCTGTTAAGTTGTGTAGCATAAAACCACTAGGAAGGTACCCCTTTCTACTTTCTTTATTTAGCTTTGATTCTTTTTTTATATTAAATACTAGCCGTCCCTCACGGCTCCGCCCGCGTAGAAGTGAAACAGGACAGTGAGGAGGGCCCTGCCCGGCTCCCCACTCCTGACATCACACTTCCCCTTCCCCTCTGCCCGCAGCCTCTGTCTTGGATTAGCGTGAAAATATCACTCCTGCAAGCGAACTATGATTCTTAGCATGATGAGAGAAGTCGCAAAATCAACCGGAATGTTCAAGCGAATTATAGAAGAAACCCAATCTAAATCTGTTAAGTAGTTCTCTTGTGAAAATCAGACAGACAGACGTTGGATTTTATATATAGAGAGAGATTTGTATACTAAGAGCAGCTATAAATTTAATATATTATTTTAAAAACCAGTAATGGTGCACTGCACGTTACACTTGACTTGAGCATTCATAGTTTTCATACTCTTTCGCTGTACATTTAACATTCATTTGCTCAGAGGTTGATGCTCTTGCTTCTTCCTGAGCAGCTCTTCTTTTCTTCACCCTAGCGGCCCACTTCTTCTCTTCTTTTGTCTGCATCTTTTTGCGTTAAAACTGATTAAGTCAGTGTTTGTGTTGCAATTGCTTTGTACGTTTTCCTTAATTTTTCACTTAAGCTGGCACTTAAGTCCTCAATCTGCCTCAAGAATGATTTAAGATATGAAGAGGTAGGGGAAGTGACGGCAAAGATGGTAGGGATGAGAACGACGCCCATATGCATGCACCACAGGGCCGCCCTGCTGGCTGCTGCCGAGAGTTGATTCTACAATAAAATAAAATTAAAATTAAAAAAGTAATAACCTTGGAGGTCAATCATCACCCCGAAAGTGGATAATAGACGCCACGTAATATATGTGTACCAAATTTCAGGTTAATAGGGTTAGAGAGCTACAGGTGATTTAAAATCCTGGACAAACTAACAGCTATGGTAGCGTATACTGTATAAAGATTGTTCGTAAAAACATTCATTACATATCTTCTTAGACAAAAATTGCTTTGTCCAATATACAATTAAAATTAATAAAAAGAAATGGTAACAAATGAAAGGGTAGTGCAAAAGATTTATTGGGGCCATTAGCATTGGGTGAAACACAACTAGTGACCAGTGGGGGGAAAGGTGGGGTCAATGGAGAAACAGGGTGAGAATGTAAACTCTACAGTGAAGAAACACAAGGCAGGCACTGAACAGAGATGGAATCTACCAAGGAGAATTTAATATACGCTTCATCACTCAGAAATAGAAATGGCTTAATTATAAACTGGTTGCAAAACACAGTATTCTATGCCTTAAATAAAGCATATGAACTATCTATCTTTACTGTGTCATTTTGTAAAAAGTAATTTCTGGAACTTCTTAGTGAAATAAAGTTGTGTGCTCATTTCATTTAGCGTAGAACAACTTTCAGTAGCTGAATAAAAAATTAGTTACACAGTCTAAAAGTATTTTCTAAAAAGAGCTTTGATTTCAACACAAGAACAATAAATATATCATAAAAATCTTAATTAATCGCACAACTAAGTCATATTCCAACTGTGATTTTTTGTGTAAAGCCACTTATAACACCCTGGAGTATGCATTTCATGAAAAAAAATCTTGGAAAATCCCTGACTTTTCTTTGATCTCTGGAAAGTCCTTTATCAAGAATCCCTGGACAGACAGACTTTGCACACATACTGGCACAGCAAGAAACTTAACTGCTTTTTTATTGTTTTTATGATTAAAGGTTAGGCCAATAAATAAACTCAAAGCCTTCACTTGTTACAGTCAATATTATACTGGCGGCCATTAATAATCACTTTTTAAATTGATACCATCTTTAAATACTTTCGCCTTCCTAAAAACTTTTATCAGCACATGACCCAACATTTTCATTAATTAATTGCTTTATATTTCTGTTCAAAATATTTAATCTGATTGATAGAGAATAATCAAATTAACTAGAAAATTAGTAAATTAAATTACCAATGGTAAGCAACCAGTGATTAATTTGTGTTACATAAAATGCATATTTGTAATCAAAATAAGTTTTATTTAGGCTTCATATAATGAATTAGTTTCATTTGATTTTGTCCAAGAATAATTTGTTACAGTATCAAGGTACTAAGTGAAAGGAAAAACCAGTAGGAAAAGCCAGGATCAAATATATGTTGCAATTTGCATAAAAGGTACTGTATGTGAAAAGCAAAGATGTTATAAAAGGCAAAAGAACAAGTTTTTTTTTCCAAAAAACTGATTTTTTTTTTTAATTTGTCTTGCACTGAACACACAGATACCAAAATCAAATCAAATCAAAACTGAGACCCATTTACAATATTTATATACCCATGTACAGTATTGGGCCATCTGGACTAAAATTATAGACAAATGCTGTTATTAAACATGAATGTCACATTAAACTATCATGAATCCTTAATTCTAAAAATTACAGTATGCTATATATAGAATTAATGAATAAGATATTCTGTACAAACTCCATTACCCGAGAATAAGGAAATTTAAATGCAAAATAATGTACAATATTTATAATTCCAGAGAGGCTCGAAGTGAATTTATTTTTAGAGACTTCTAAAATAAATAAGATTCTTCCTTAAGTCCTGATCCTTTTGGATAGAGGGTAGTATTTGAATAGTGGTCTGCCTCGACATTTGTAGCATTCTGTATTGCAGTGGTTCTCAAGTTCAGGCCTTGGGCTTCTTGTTGGTTGCAGATTTTTGTTTTTATTATATTTATGTCCCTAAGATATCTATGTCTAAGGCTCGTTCGAGTATTAAGGAAAGAATCTTCTCTAGATGGTGGTGTTTTTGTTACTTACATTTCCATTGCTAATGCATATCTCACCAAGGCCTTTAAATGTGTGCATATTGCTGAAATAATCAGATTCAGTCAGATTTTCTGAAATAGAGTGTGAAACAAATCAACTGATTGTATTCATGCCTGGGTTGGAGAAATCTGAGATATAACCTGAGTGCTAGTGCAAAAGTCATTTAAGAAAGATACAAGCATGCAGAATGGTCTGTGGCATACATCTTGTAGATTTACATATATTTTTGTACAAATATTTACACTAATGAATAAATGAAGTGCACATATGCATGCTTGTGTTAAAAATGAAAGTCCTAGTTCTCTGGTGCAGAGACAGTTCACATTCGTAATTATTAATGTATAAATTCATTTCATGCTGTGCTATCTTGATAGTGAAGGTTTGTTCTTTTCAGATAAGAATTTGCTTTTTTTAAATGCAGCCCAAGTCCTGAGGTAAAAATCAAAATAGCTGCATTTTAATAAAATACTTAAACGTTTTCATTATAGAATTGTTCTGATTTATAAAGTTGAGCCTGACCTTGAATAAAAGCCATTTAATGAGCCATCTCTGCAGCATTTTCAAATTCAGCTTTAATACTCTAACTTTGTTATCCCTTCTTTTCCCATCATACTAGTTTATTATCATGCTTATTAACGGCCAACATAATTAAAGTTGTCTTTTAAATTAATTGCTCTTATCTTAAGCCTGGAAGGCTACATTTAAATGTAATTTAAAAGATGTTAAGGAGCTCATCAAAACTGTATTTTTTTTTTTTTGTCTTTTGTCATGCAGGCTGTGATCCGATCCCTGTGCAGTATCTGAGATGGGGAGATCCTGAACCTATTGCCGCTGTGGTCTTCTCCTGCCTTGGACTCATGGCCACCTTCTTTGTGACTTTCATATTTATTTTGTACCGTGACACTCCTGTGGTCAAGTCCTCCAGCCGAGAACTTTGCTACATCATTTTAGCTGGAATCTGTCTGGGATACCTGTGCACTTTTTGTCTTATTGCCAAACCTCACATTATATATTGCTACCTGCAAAGAGTTGGCATTGGACTTTCTCCTGCAATGAGCTACTCAGCTTTAGTAACAAAGACCAATCGGATTGCCAGGATCCTGGCTGGTAGCAAGAAGAAGATTTGTACCAAGAAACCAAGATTCATGAGTGCCTGTGCTCAGCTCATTATTTCTTTCGTATTAATTTGCATCCAGCTTGGCATTATTGTGGCCCTGTTCATCATGGAACCTCCTGAAGTCATACATGATTATCCCAGCATTCGGGAAGTTAATTTAATCTGTAACACCACAAATCTTGGTGTTGTGGCTCCTATAGGCTATAACGGTTTGTTGATACTGAGTTGTACCTTCTACGCCTTTAAGACCAGGAATGTCCCTGCCAACTTCAATGAAGCAAAGTATATAGCTTTTACTATGTATACCACCTGCATCATCTGGCTAGCATTTGTACCCATCTACTTTGGTAGTAATTACAAGATTATCACCATGTGCTTCTCTGTTAGCTTGAGTGCCACAGTGGCCCTGGGCTGTATGTTTGTGCCAAAGGTCTACATCATCCTTGCCAAACCAGAGAGGAATGTTCGCAGCGCATTCACCACTTCCACAGTCGTCCGAATGCATGTGGGAGATGGAAAGTCATCCTCAGCTGCGAGCCGCTCCAGTAGCCTGGTCAATCTGTGGAAGAGGAGGGGCTCTTCAGGAGAAACTTTAAGGTAGGATGTGCTCCTTTACAACTGTGTCTTCTGTTAAGTCTTCTATTAAGCAGTCTCACATAATTAAGGAACTGAAAGCACTGCTTTTTTTGCTGTTTATTTTTGAAATGACTAATGGCAGCAGTGGTTAAACATAATTCCCACATATCATATTTATCTAAGTCTGTTATGGTGTGAGTTTTATGAGGTGGCCAACTGGGAACTACTTTAAGGCTGTTCTACACAATGTAAATGTGAAATCTTCCCACATCATGCTAAAGTAAGCTACTGTAACAATGGAAAATAGTTTCACATGGGAGAATGCCAGCTTAATAGAGAAAAAGAAAGTGAGGTAAGGCAGAAGGCAATTATGTTCTGAAAATGTTGCCTGAAATGACTGAAAATATTTAAAGCATTTAATATTGGATAATGAAGTGGTATTGTGCACATAAATATCATCTGAAATTAACACAACCATGTACATACAGTATTTCCAGCTTTCAGCATGCAATCCCAGGCACAAAACCATTTTCATTCAAGTCTTGTGGGGAAAAATATTCAGAAACAAAATACTATCCTAAATATCACACAAGCAAAACAATTTGAAAATGGAATTTTAAAAGAAAAATGAATGCAAAATCTGTGAAAAGGACTGAATGTACGAGTAAAAAATGTGTGCATCCCTTTTTAGCATTCAGCTGTCAACTACTGGAGATACCATCACAATTTCATGAACATTTGGGCAGCACACATCTATTTGAAACTGGATTAATATAAGAATTTGGTTTTAGGATGTGGGATAATTTGCAACAGGAAAGATGATGTTGCAATGAATGTTGAGACATGGTGGTGCTGTTGTCTCTACAGGGGTCCAAGGTTCTAATGACTGTAAGTGTGGAATTTCTACATTCTTCCCTGCTTGTGTGGGTTTTTCTCATTTATTCTAGCTTTGTTTTCATATCGCAAAGACGTTCATATTAGGGTAATTCGAAACTATATCCTAAGAGAGTGTGGGTGTGTGTGAATACCCTGCAATGGGTGACCACCTTCCCAAGTTTGGTTCCTGCCCCTTTGGATCTCAGCTGGATTAAGCTGGTGTGATAATGGTCATATGGATGAACAATTTATACATTTTTCTAAATGATGTTGTGTAAGTATTGTGAACTAAATATAAAAAAGGGGGTGTGTCCAGAATTAGACATTTACAAATAGACCAGGAGGTGAAGATTCTGGGTTTACATCAAGAGAGTAGTTTAAAAAGCATGCACTGGTGATAGTCAAAAGATCAAAATACTCAGGAAACAAAATTAAAATGTTCAGCAAGTATCAAAACCAAAAATTCAAAGCCGAGAAGCTAAATGAGACTTTCACTAGTTATTTTTAGCATGAATGTTCAGCGTGAATTTTTTACAGTAGGTAATCCAAAAGTGTGGTCATCGTGTGCTTGTGATGCCATATTAAATGGAGTGGCATTGGTAACATTACACACACACTGACATCTATCTACATGACTAGCCAGCATTGTGAACAACAATGAAAACATTAAAAAATGGCAGCAATCGTTTACAAAAACACCACTATGATGACTCCACAAAAAATAATGTGAAAAATTAAAAATAATAGAAAAGCATAATGTATTATTATAAAAATAATTGTACATATTTTAAAATTAATTAGAACACCAGCACCCTTAGAACAGTATATTTCTAGCAAAAGGTTGACAATATTGTATTTTTAGAGACTCTTCTTAAGATCTCAAGAGATCTTGCGATCTTAAAAAAAATGAATCAACTGTATATCACTCATATTGAAAACAGATTATGACTTTGTGCTTTTATAGTGTTGGTTTTCTAGGATGAGTAGGAATAAAAGAGTTTCATTTAAAGATCAACACTTATTGTTGCAGAGATGTATAACTAGTTTAACCCAAAATCATAAACTGAAACCACAATGGCATTGTGTGATCTGTAAACTCTTCACTTCTGTTGAGAGGAAGCTCATGAAATTTACAGCAGGATTCTGCTTCTCAAATAAGCCATGTTGTTTCTGCCAACATAAATTGCAACACTGCTATTATTCAAGCTCAGTGTCACTAAAGTGACAAGGAAAGCAAGTTTAGCTAAAAATGGCACTGACATTTTCTCAAACTCACAACTTTCCCTAACCTTTTTGAAAATAGCAGATTTTAAAATCCCTCTAGTCTAAAGGCTGTTATTTCTGTTTGGGTCACTTCACTGAAAGGTGTTGTTCTCCTGTTGAATTACTATTTCTCTACCAAGGATGTTAAAGAATACCAAGAGCATTTAATTACAGGTGACTATTGCTTGACTATAAATCATATTCTTTTCCATACCTTCTATGTTTAATATAGTTTTCTTCTTTTCTTCCCTTGATTAAATCTACAATTAGTTTGAATACAACTTGTAAAGTGTTTTATTATTCTTACTAGTGTCACATGTTATCTCCATTCCTTTAGATTAAGCTAATGACATCAAAGTCATATGTGAAATAAGGAGTGGTTAGTGAGTTTTTTCAAGGAAACTGTAAGTTGATTGTGGTGAACTACTCTTATTTGTACAAATTGATTCTTTTACACTTTAAAAAATGCACAATGGTCCAGTACAGGGCAATCTTCTGATAGTTCCAGCACTAGACTAAGGTAAAGTCATCTCTGATGGAGGATCGCAAGAATCATCGGGTATAGGGGTCCTTTCATTGGACTGGCTGGCCCAGCACTGACACAGCTGTGGAATGGCCAATAGGGGGAGGCACCTTGATGGCCAAAGTCTCCAGAACGCTGAACAAATCCAAACTGGTTTGAACTGGTGTGTATTGCATTGTATTTACCCCCTTTTTTTGACACCCACTGCACGCCCAACCTACCTGGAAAGGAGTCTCTCTTTGAATTGCTTTTCCCAAGGTTTCTTCCATTTTTTCCCTACTAGGGTTTTTTTTGACAGTTTTTACTTGTCTTCTTAGAGAGTGAAGTCTGGGGGCTGTCAAAGGGCAGGGCCTGTTAAAGCCCATTGCGGCACTTCTTGTGTGATTTTGGGCTATATAAAAATAAATTGTATTGTAGACTATATTATAGAATTCCTAGTAAAGGGTCTGGCTGACCAATTGGCTTTGGTAACTCAGATTTTGACTGTGGACACTAAAGATTTATTTTCCCTTAAATCTCAGTAAACTGGAGTGTTATTTTTGTCACCTCGTTGGCCAATTGGTCGAACCTTATTTTATCTTATCTTAATTTAGTTATTATACTACTATTTAGTTGTGTTACCATCATTAGCTGAGTTAAAGTTAATAATATATAATTAATTTAATAAGTCACTAAAATAATAAAATAAATATTTTTTTTATTTGTTACTAACTCAATGTAGTGATGGTTGAGAAAAACGAATTCTTATGTTTTCATGCAAAATGGAAACAAAAAGTTTATGATAAATTAGAACCCAATGGTGACCAGTACTGTACAATGGCAAAAGATGTGCAAAGCATCCATAAAAAGTAATCTTGTGTAGCATAATCTGTGTCTCAGTTACAGTGGCGGCTGGTAGCAAAAATTTGTGGGGGTGCTGCTTCAGAAAATTTTTAGCCTTTGTTTTAAAATTGTGTAAAAGGAAACAAACATGTATAAAAAGAAAATTTATTCAGAAACCGAAAAAAAAAAATGAATCAAATAGAATAGCTGGACGCAGGATAATAATCTAATTCTACACTTTATCACATTCAAGAATATGGTACATGGTTTTTAAGCACAACACATGCGGAGTAAAAAAAAAAAAAAACACTACCTTCCACCAGTACGCCAGGGTCGGCACTGTGGGAGCGACAGTGCTCTGTCTCCCTCACAGCCTCGCGTGCAGCTTCCTATGTGCGCATGCGCACAACAGCCAAACAACACACCGCTGGAACTATGAAGCGCACAGTTCCATACAAAGATTTTTGTATTTTTTTCATAAACTGGGGGATGGCTACTGACATTAAGCTTAAGGATTATATATTGTACAAGTATAAAGAAAGAATTAAAGAAAAAAGGACTCTTGTATAATATTAGGATTATATTAAATGTTATCGATAATATCAAGTGGAAATAGGTAGTGCTGCAGTTCCACAGTGCCTATTCGCGAGCCGCCACTGCTCAGTTATATAGTCATATGCTTAAAACATGCAAAACACATACATTTTTTGCTAAAATATTGTTAAACACATACTTCTGGAAAAGTCAGCCCACATAATAAACAAGAAATGCATTCATTCCCATAATACAGTGCTGTTAAATTGAAGAGCCTCCTCTCCCCCTCATTCACTGGTCAAGAATCCTCTCTTCAATTAAGAACCACAGTATAACAGTATTTTAGCAACAAAATACAGGAGTTTTACACATTTTGAGCATAAGGCTGTATAACTGACATGTGGATTATGCAACATGAGTAACACGTTTTTCACATTGTTTGTTACAGCACAGCATTGGTCACCAATGGGTTCTGTTGTAAGATAAACATTTCATTCTGTTCTGCATGAGAACATTAAATTAAACATTTTCCCAGCCATCATTACAAAGTACATACCTACCATATATAACTACCATATATTGTATGATGTTTTGTGTTTTAAGATATTTTATTTGTGAATATATACAGTGATTTTTGCCTTAATAAGCAGAAGTGAGTTACATGAAATAAGAATAAGTTAGCTATAAACTAAATTGAATTTCTTGAAAAATACAAGTGATTATATTTGCATGGAGAAATTCAAACCAAACAAATTAGAATTACAATTACAATTAGTTCCCAATCCTGAACCTCTACATACTTACTGATTTTTTCCAGTATAAACTTGTTAAAGCTTGATGAAACATTTCCTTTATATAATTCTACTAGATACTGAGTTTCTTTGGCACTTTTGCAGCAAACTTTATATGTTCAATATATGATTAAAAATGGACAAAGTTTAAAAGGCCTACAACAGATTGGTGGCCCTGAGGCTAAGGATCTGCACTGGTATTTGTGCCAAAAGAGATCCTACTCTGCTGGCCCTTGAGCAAGGCCATTAACCCACAATTGCTCCAGGGGTGCTGTACAATGGTTGACCATGCACTCTGACCCCAAGAGGTATGTGAAATCTAACGAATTCCTAATACAAGAAATTGTATAAGGTGAAATAAAGAATGAAAAAAAACCTGTTATAGCTTACATGCTGGATAGAAGAATATGAAATGGTCAAAATCATGAGTTTTAATCAGCATATTGTATCTGACAAATAACTAAATAAAAAAATATTTTAAAATGTTAAATTGTCAGTCATAGCAGCAACACTGACCTGGATTAGCTCATTCAGACAACTGATATACAGTACAGGTAAATTATTTTAATTTTAGCCTGATTAGAAATAACTTGCACCATGGTAGATAATGAGCAACATGACTGCATCATTGCACTTGAGTCTTGGTTTGAATGGCACTGAAGAGCTTTACTGCATAAAGTGAGATTCTGTTAGCCTGGTGTGACTGACTAAGCAAGCAGAGTAACACAGACATTATTCTACACTTAACTCTTCTTACCCTTAACAATGTCAGTGGCATGAAATTTGATTAAGTGACACCAGTGCCTGAAGTCGATGTACATAAGTGTCAGTACCCTAGTTTTGAGAGCCACAATATTTTAACATTTGATCGAGGAGAGGAGGAAATGTGTGATGCATACCAGTACTCTTGTGAAAAGCACTACTAGTACACACCAAATACTGCTAGTATGCAACAACTAAAAACTGAGAAGTGTGTGTACTGACCCACTTCAAACCCTGGGTGACACCAGCATAAACATTACATAAAACAACAGCAATCATCATTCTAAAACAACTAATTTAACGCAAACCCACTTAGTCATAGTGATCACATGTTAAGGTCCAAAGCCTGTGGGTGAGGACCTTTATGAAATCAGTAGACTCTCTTGATTGACATAAGCCCTTTACCAGATGGATGTAGAGTGAACTGATGTGTACTGTGTATGTCTGGTTGAAAATGCTCTTAATGACAAAGTAGAGTAGAGTGAATCCAAAGTGGAAAGTGTGCGTATGAACATGATATGTGCTGGACTGGTGTCCAGAGCTTACTCATGCCTTATTACTAACACTCATTTAAACTACACTAAAGGCAGACAGGGTAAAGAATGTCACAGGAAACTCTAGATGGATGGATGGGTGGATGGTGTAATTTCTATTCCCAGTATATGTAATGAAAAATGTGTACTTTACTGGGTTTTAGATTGGATATCTTACATATAAAGTTCACAAATATTGCAACAATATGTTTTGAAGTCCCATCTATTTGTTAAAATGTTTAGGCAAAAAGTAAATTTAGCAATCTCTTCAGATTAAAAAACAGTGTCAGATATGCTGATTGTCCCTCCCTGCGGTCTAGTGGTGGAATGACAGACACTTTGTGCAGCCAGGCATTTATATTTTTCCTGCTTGGAAGGGAAAGGATGGATGTTATGCCAGTTCTCCTTTCTATGGCAGTGTTTCTCCATTCTACCAAGGGTAAACAGACTGTGTGAATAGTTGTTCCATGTCACTTTTCTTCCATTGGTGTGGTCTTCAAAACAATATCCACAAGAGACTCACCATATTACTGTATTTTGCCACCTATATTCCATTTACCTATATTTTTATTTACTTGGGTGTACACAGCACTAATTCCTTGGGGGATAATTCTGACATGATTGATTGACATATTTATAACTAGTCATTGTTTGGCTTCAGTTTTTATTAAAAATAAACCCTTCGTTTTTTTCAACATATGGGAAATAGATTTATTACATTAACAATAAAAAGTGTTAAAGATGCCTGATTGCCAAAATTTCTTTCTTCCCTGGTTATTCAAAAAGCTGCGTTTTGAGTATCTTAGCTCACGGAGTTTCAAATTTTCTATTCCAAATTGTTTATTTATGTATATTTTGATTTATATTCCAACACCATGCTGAAGCAGCTTCATCCCTTTTATGTCTTTCTTGACATCCATATTTAAATTAAGCTTTTTGTCTCTTTAAGTTGTCTCATTGGAAATTTAAAGTACCGCATCATTGCTTTTTATGTATGCTGTTAGTTGTTACATCTTAATAATGTGGATTGTTTTTAGACTGACAGAGTGAGAAAGATTACATTCATTCTCTGTGATTTTAGGTATATTTTATAGGAAAAGCTATCTTTTACCTTTACAACATGAAACTAAAGATACAATTCAATTAGAAAATAAAATGTGCTCATGTTACAGTTAATCATAATTCTCCATGTCAAACCTACCCTTCATTCAGAGAAGGAGACAAATATGAAGTGTCAGGGAAGGCAATCATGTGAGTTCAGTTAGCAGCATCCCATGATGCCCATTAAAGTCCATGGGCACCTCCTTCCATCCTGTTCACATGCATCTAGAAAATCTAGTTTAATCAGGAAAATTACCCTATTGCGGTTTTATATTTTCAGGATCTCCCAGCAGCAATTAATCAGAAATGCAGTTTTATGTTTTAATGGAACAAAGATCATGAAACGTGTTGTTTAGTTCAAAATTAGGCAGTAAAGTAAATTGGACCACAGCAGATTAGTCTTCAGAGCAAAACTAGATTGCTGCAGTTACTCTTTTCAAAACTGTATATTGACATATTGAAAAAATTAAGCTCCTGCCAATCTGCCTAAAATGGATATGGGATACCAAAGCTCTGCAGAGAAGAAGCAGACCCGAGGGAATCACAATAAGTAAGGGTATTATATTTTTAGGTGTGTAAAAATGAAATTTACCATAAAATGTGATAAAAAAAAGAGATGGAGTTATATATAGTAATTTCTTTCAAGTATAGCAGTAATCCTGACACCTTTTAAGGAAAACTGCAAACCTGAAACCTGATAGTGTGCAGTGGTTGTACAGTACTAACTGTGCAATGCTAAAAAAAAAATAGAGATATGTTAAAAACAATGAAGGTGAATGTAAAGCTTAAATTTTAAAATGACATTCACTTCAACACAGTGCCCTGTTCCATAATAATCAAATGGCATTATTCTAATAATTACAATTACCATTTTATGCTTGCATTTTCTTTTGAACTATATAATCCATCATTCTATTTTCTGAACCCACTTAAATGGTTCATTAGAGACATCCCAAGGTGCTAATCTTTTGCACAGCACAATGACATATACATTCACAATTTATTCCATCCATTAATCCAAAATATACATCTATGGATGTAAAAAGTAAACTTAATTTCCCCAAAAAATCCCATTGATACACGGGTAGAACATGCAGACAGTGATCAGACTGGGTTCTAATTGGTTAACAGTATAATGCACCCAGCAAATCATATATATTAATGAACCTGGAAATGATGCTTCTGAACTTGCACATCAATTTTACCTATTTATTTTACTTATGCTGGAGATTCTGAAATCAGTTAACAAAGCAGATTTTTGAAAACAAACTAATTGTAAATAGCAAAGAACACAATACTCTCCCTTGAGGTACATATCCAGTTTTACACCTGGGAAGCATCTAGAAAGTGATAAGTATGCACAAAGTTTATGCATGTGCAGAATTTGCAGTTTGTCAGCAACTGCTTGGTCTCTTAAAACAGGATACAGGTGGGGTATATGTAACAAGGTGACATATATTGTGACTGAAATCATTCTTTCCCAGAGAGAAGGTTCAGTTTTAGACATCACTTAAGAATAAAAGCATTAAGAAGCTTCCATTTGTAGATGGTAAAGTATTGCTTTACTCAAAAAGCTTCCTTCATTTGGAAAGGAGTGTCAAAAAATAGCTAGCAGTACCCCAATGACTGTACCATAATGGTCTCCTGCTGTGTCAAGTGGAAGTAATTTCCTTATTTGTAGTCTAAGCTGCGCAACATCATTGAATAACAGAAGTCATTTTATTGAAAGGAAGGGCACTTTGTGAGAGCCTGCATGCTCAGGTTAGGCGTGCCCCACTTCTATCTGAAGGGATTGAACTCTCATAGTCTGTCACTCAAAGTCATATTCAAGAAAAGTAACACATCATAACATAATTTTACATCTGCTTAATCCATTCCAGAACCATAAGTGGTCTAGAGCCTATCAAGGCAGTATAGTACGAGCCAGCCCTGGACAGTGCCAGTTCATCAGAGGGCTCTCTCATGTACACTTAGAGAACAAGCGGTCATGATAGTCAAACCCAAAACACAAGATCTGTGACGCAGTAGTGCTAACCACTGAATGGAATGTAAAGAAGGAGACAGCCCTGGGCAGCCCTTATGTACACACTCAGTGTAGGTCATTGTTGTGGAAGAAAAAATAAGCCACAATTTTTTTATTTTAACAAATGTGCATCTTTATTAGCATTATTATTGAGCCAGAACTTTAACATTAAAGTCCTCAATACCCAATTCACACAGTATGTACTCTATTTAGCTTGAAAATGCCCCCCATCTTCCCTTAGCAATGTCATAAATCAAGCCCAAACTGCTTAGATCATTCCAAACAAGACTTACGTCATGTCTGGTGACCTTTTGCTGACCCATAGTTAGCAAACATATTATTAACTTTATTGCTTGCAGAGATCATCAATTGTCTTATAAGTAAAAGCCTGTCCTTAAACCCCAGTATACTCCTTTAAAAAAAAACAGGACATAAGTCACATCACCTTCACATAAAACTAATGACTGCCTGTGGAAATATTTTATGGGTATGATGTACTTAAAACCTAAAAAAGTACATATAAAGATACAGATTTGGTTAAAACGAAAATAAGTAGTCAAGTCAAGTCCACTTTATTTATAAAACACTTTACATACAACAGCCAAAGTGCTGAAGTAGTATGAAACTAACATATATGAAACCCAGTTCATTACTTATTGTTAAACAACAAAATATATTTTTCTAGTGATAGGATTTAAAGTTAATAGAGCATAGTGCACAGTGTGCCCTGAATAGAGACATACATATCCACATAAATACAATACAAATTCAGCATATATTCTTCCACACTGTAATTAAATATATTATGGCATACAATTCACAAATAGAATGCAAGGCAGGAATAAGCTTTGGACTTGCACCAGTCTGTTGCTGGGCCAACTCATACTCATAGTCATACTCATGCTTGACTACTTTAGAGCTCTTTGAGGATGTGGCTTTGTGGGGAGGAAAAGCCATGCAGTCTAGTCCTGTCCCAGACACTGCCAACTCCATAAATGCAATGCCTGAGATTGGGCTCAAGCACAACATTTTGGTACTATGATGCCCCTTTTATCTTCTATTGCACCTTTCATAGAGCACACCTTGCCAGGCACCATCAAGCAAGCATAAGCGTGAGTCAGTTAAGATAAAATCTTTAAATTCCAAGGGAAAAAATCTTTGAAGAGTCTGTGGAAGTAAACGTGAAATGACAATGGGCTGTAATCATCATCATTGCAGTGTGAACAAAGGAGCCTGTTCGGAAATAAAGTATATATAGTCATTTAAATTACAAAAGATAAGAGCAATTCAAATGTGACCAGTGAGGAAGTCTCATAGGAACACATTAGAAGAGAACAAAGGTCAATCTTTCCTAAAATAAAAGGCTGTATTTCTGTTCTGATCGCTTTGCCAAAGATCTCCTGCTACAAAAATCATTACAAAATTACTTTAAAGTGAAAAATACACTGAAAAATACAGATGAGGGTTTATGGCTACATTTGCTGTGGAAAAGATGGAGGTGCATGAGTCGTGACAGCATACTATTTGAAACCTTGTTGCATAAACCAAATTGCTAGCCAAAGAACTTTGTCAAAACTTATAGCAGCTGATGGGACTTTGGTTGTTAATTATAACATTAGCAACATTTTGACGAGCATAAGCCATTCAGCCCAACAATGCTCAGTAGTCTTATTCACCTAATCCCTTCAAAATAGCATCAAGTCTAGTTTTAAAAGTCCTCGAAGTCCTACTAGTCTACCACACTACTTGGCCACTTATTCTATGTGTCTATGGTTCTCTGAGTGAATAAAAACTTCCTAACATTTCTGCGAAATTTACCCTTAAGTTCTCAACTGTGTGCCCGTGTTCTTGTTGAACTAATTTTAAAGTAACACCCTCAATCAATTATACTAATTCCTTTCATAATATTAAACACTTCAATCATGTCACCTCTTAATCTATTCTTACTTCAACTGAAAAGGTTAAACTCTTTTTAATCTTTTTCATAACTCATCTCCTGGAGTGCTGGAATCTGCCTAGTTGCTCTTCTCTGGATTTTTTCCAGCTCTGTTATATCTTTTTTGTAGCCCAGAGATCAAAACTGCACACAGTACTCCAGATGAGGCCTTAATAGTGCATTATGAAGCCTAAACATAAAACACATATGCTTAGGCATTGTGACAAATATACAACAGCTCAGATCAAATATTGTTAAGCTTTGTGACAAAATACTAAAGCTAAGAAGCACAAAAACAGACAAAAAAACCCAAATCCTGATGAACCACTGGAACTTGCAGCACATCACTTCACATCAAATGTGAATTTCCCCTTGGGATTAATAAAGTATCTATCTATCTATCTATCTATCTATCTATCTATCTATCTATCTATCTATCTATCTATCTATCTATCTATCTATCTATCTATCTATCTATCTATCACCCAGATCACTTTCTCTCTCTTTTTTTTTTGTAATCACTATATGATCGAGCTAATGAAGATATTTACATAGTGGTCGAGGTACAGTTTGTCCATCTTTATGGTTAGAGATTCCATACAAATCAACACAGAAGTCAGTCAGTCAGTGAGTGATTGTCCAACCCGCTATATCCTAACACGGGGTCACGGGAGTCTGCAATCCCAGCCAACACAGGGTGCAAGGCAGGAACAAATCCCGGGTAGGGCGCCAGCCCACCGCAGGGCACATGCACACACACCCACACACACCAAGCACACACTAGGGACAATTTAGGATCACCAATGCACCTAACCTGTATGTCTTTGGACTGTGGGAGGAAACTAGAGCTCAGCATAGAAGTATGGTTCCAAATGTATAATTTTATAGGAAGATGATTACTTCTACAATACTCTTTGACAGTGTGGTCATCGGGGTTGCCACAGAGCCCCAAACCCCAAACATGAACACGCCAACACAGTCCCGAGTTAAAAATGTAAATTTGTATTAGACAGAATACCTCCGCGCTGTATTATAAACTTCTCTTCTTCTCTCTTCTGTCTGCTACTCCTCCCAAACGAGTGCTGCCTGTCTTGCTACCTGGATAAGGCAGTGTGGGTTCCTTTTATTGAAGACTTGAGAGTACTACTGGTGCCAGGGCATTACCCATTGGAAGCACTTCCAGACCATATGGAAGTCCCATAAAGAAGGGAGGGTAGCTTCCTGCAAGACCCCCTAGGGATACCAATGGACCCCAACAGGGCTTCCGCAGTTGAACAACTGTTCCCAGCATTCCCTGTGGGGGTCCAAATGGGTACCAATGCCCAGGGATGCTGCCATCTGGCAGGTCAGGGTAGCATGCAGCCTTGATATGGAGCCTAACCCAGTCTCTCAATTGTATTGGCTACTAGGGCAAGTTATACATTACAAACAGAACTAGTTTAAGATTTGGATGCCACTCAGCCATGCAATGGCCAAATCACTTATACTGTATAATCATGTAACATGTTTACAATATATAAACTGTATGGAGCAAAATAAAATTTACAAATAATTTATTTTATAGTTTGCATTAATTGTGTTCGTTGTTCATGTAGTGCAGAGGTTGGCACTGCTGTCTCAAAGCTCCATAGTTCAAAGTTTCCTATTGTCTGGCTCAAACAATGGATGGTGATGTGGGTAATATTATATAGGCGGGCAGTGTGATGTAGTAGCTAAGGCCGTGATTGTCATCTTAATTCTACACCTTGCTTCAATGTGTGACCCTCAGCAAATCACTCAATCTGCCTTTGCTGTGACTTTGCCAAAAATGTATAAGTAATCAATTGTAATGAAGTGTCCACATAATACAATAAAGAAACATAGTAGTACTAGTACTTGTTGTAGTAGTAGTAGTAGTAGTAATATTGTGACAGGTACAGAACTAAGCTTGTCAATATTGCATTGTATTTCTGTAATCTTTTTTTAAGATCCTGGATTTAAAACCATATTAAAGTGTTATCTTCAGTTTACCTCTAACGTCACAAAGATGTGGTAATGTGTGAGTAAGTACGCCTTGCAATGAACTGACACTTTTTTATTTCTACTTGTTTTGGATAAATTGAGTAAGGGGAGTGAATAATTAAACATCTTTTTTGTACATCCTTTAAATTTGCCATACTAAAATGATGTTTCATTGGAACAAATTCTACAATTGTTCATTTGTTCGTAATATATTGATGTTTAATCCTGAAAGCCTATGGTTTTTCAGTGGCTTAAATCTGCATCAAATTTTATAATACAAAGAGATTAAATGAGAAACTGACTTTCTCCTGCTTATGAATTACTAATGGATGAATGACCCCCACTCACACCGGCTGGTACATAAACTCATTTTCAAAATGAGTGAAAAGAAGGGTTTATCACAGGGCAAAATTTATCCTCAGAAACTCGTGGTATTATATTTCTGGACTTTATAAAAATGCAGATTGAGTCTGTCTTGGTAACATCTGAAAAAGGCAGTACAAATTCACAATTCCCCTGTGATTGCTGAGCTACAAAATATTTAAAATAATGATAAGGTAACCAAGGCACAACAGTTAATTATGTTTTAAAGTGCACCATGTTTGTTTTCTTCAGCTTAGTATAACTGATTTTTAACTGGCAGATTAAAAACACTTGAGGTGTCATTGAGAAGCACAGTGTTTAATAATGTGAAGTCATTCATTGCTGGCTCAGGCATCTGTATCATGAAAAAGTAGGCAGAGGAAAGGCAGACCTCAACCCATTGAGGCTATTATTTAATTTAACCTGCCATTCCTGCCTGTAAGAGAATCAAATGTACTGTATGTGAAACACTTAGAGGACAAATACATTCTGGATGAAGGCCAGCGCTTGGTGAACACCATAAGATTTGTGCCCAATGAAAGACAAATGTGTGACCTGTATACTGTGTGAAAAATTAAGTCAGATTCAGAAAAGTAAAGATTAGACAGTTCACCATTGTCTCACAGATGTACTGTACAGGCGCACACAGAATTTAACCTAGACAAATGTAAACTCAGGTGACAATGCTGCCTCACAGTGTCAGGGACATGTTTTCAATGCTTGGGCTAGCCAGTCTCCCATGTCTGTGTGGATATTTTCCAGTGCAATCCAAAAATGTTAGGACATCTAAGGACAACTGGTATCTCTAAGCAGAGGATCTATTAATGGAGTAAGTCAAGGTGTATGAATTATTCTGTTATCAATAGTTTATTATATAGTTTATAATATAAAGCATGGCACCATTTCAATGAGATGAGGTTCACCATATTTCATGCACAATACAAACAAACAACGTTTATTTTATATTGCACCTTTCTGTAATGAACACCCTCCCAAGGTGCTTTATAAGTTGAAAGCTAAACTGCAAATCATCACATACATTATACAGATTACAGTGAAGTTCTTACTTGCATGTCTGATCAGCATTCAGCACTTTGCCATAATATTACATAATATTCTTAGGCCTGCTTAATTCATTTTTAGGACATGTGGAGCACTGGATACAAGGGAGGATGCAGTTCTGGACTGAGTAGCAGTCCAACATGGAGCACACACAGCAACACTGAGCCAATTTGGAACCAGAAATTAACGTAACCTAAATGTCTTTGGGAATATGTTAGATTCTTGAGGAAGCCATGCTAACCACTGCACCACCATACTACCCTCTTTATATATAGACACACTCTCACAAACACATATAAACAGTATATAAGGTGAAGAACAGGCAGTTTATGTAATTTGCTTAGTAGTGACAGCTTTAAAGTAGACAATGATTTATAGAATTTATGTTAGCCCTCTAGAAGACAATTTGAAATATTACAACTAACATTAAGCGTGTCTTGCTTTTATGGTGCTGTAAGCTAACTATTGTTTAGCAGCACAGTTTAAATGTTGCATCTGTTCAAAAGCATGATAATATCATATTGAATTTATCTAAACTCTTCTTAAAAATCCTAAATTTAAAAAACATAATGAAACCGTACAGTCTCCACATGTCTCTGGCTTTTTGAATTAGCATCATGGATGGTGGACATAAACACTCTCACTTTTATCAATTGTATGCTTAATTCTGCCACATTACATTCCTGTAAAAGTTTATGGCACTTTAATTAGAAGCTATTATCCATGTGCAGGATTGGTTACTTTGATTTAAAATAAGCTGATTGTACTTTATTTAATAATAACTACAGTCATATGAAAAAGTTTGGGAACCCCTCTTAATTCTTGGATTTTTTTTTATCATTGGCTGAGCTTTCAAAGTAGCAACTTCCTTTTAATATATCACATGCCTTATGGAAACAGTAGTATTTCAGCAGTGACATTAAGTTTATTGGATTAACAGAAAATATGCAATATGCATCATAACAAAATTAGACAGGTGCATAAATTTGGGCACCCCAACAGAGATATTACATCAATACTTAGTTGAGCCATCCATCCATCCATTTTCCAACCCGTTGAATCCGAACACAGGGTCACGGGGATCTGCTGGAGCCAATCCCAGCCAACACAGGGCACAAGGCAGGAACCAATCCCGGGCAGGGTGCCAATCCACCGCAGGACTAGTTGAGCCTCCTTTTGCAAATATAACAGCATCTAGACGCCTCCTATAGCCTTTGATGAGTGTCTGGAGTCTGGATGGAGATATTTTTGACCATTCTTCCATACAAAATCTCTCTAGTTCAGTTAAATTTCATGGCTACTGAGCATGGACAGCCTGCTTCAAATCATCCCATAGATTTTCAATGATATTCAAGTCAGGGGACTGTAACGGCCATTCCAGAACATTGTACTTCTCCCTCTGCATCAATGCCTTTGTAGATTTCAAACTGTGTTTTGGGTCATTGTCTTGTTGGAATATCCAACTCCTGTGTAACTGCAACTTTGTGACTGATGCTTGAACATTATCCTGGAGAATTTGTTGATATTGGGTTGAATTCATCCAACCCTCGACTTTAACAAGGGCCCCAGTCTCTGAACTAGCCACACAGCATGATGGAACCTCCACTAAATTTGACAGTAGGTAGCAGGTGTTTTTCTTGGAATGCGGTGTTCTTCTTCCGCCATGCAAAGCACTTTTCGTTATGACCAAATAACTCAATTTTTGTCTCATCAGTCCAAAGCACTTTGTTCCAAAATGAATCTGGCTTGTCTAAATGAGCATTTGCATACAACAAGCGACTCTGTTTGTGGCGTGAGTGCAGAAAGGGCTTCTTTCTCTTCACCCTGCCATACAGATGTTCTTTGTGCAAATTGCCCTGAATTGCAGAACGATGTGCAGATACACCATCTGCAGCAAGATGTTCTTGCAGATCTTTGGAGGTGATGTGTGGGTTGTCTGTAACTATTCTCACAATCCTGCCCATATGCCCCTCCTGTATTTTTCTTGGCCTGCCAGTTCTGGGTTTAACAGCAGCTGTGCCTGTGGCCTTCCATTTCCTGATTACATTCCTTACAGTTGAAACCAACAGTTTAAACCTCTGAGATAGCTTTTTGTAGCCTTCCCCTAAACCATGATACTGAGCAGTCTTTGTTTTCAGATCTTTTGAGAGTTGCTTTGAGGATCCTATGCTGTCACTCTTCAGAGGAGAGTCAAAGGGAAGCACAACTTGCAATTGACCACCTTAAATACCTTATCTCATGACTGGACACACCTGTCTATGAAGTTCAAGGCTTAACGAGCTAATCCAACCAATTTGGTGTTGCAAGTAATCAGTATTGTGCAGTTACATGCATTCAAATCAGCAAAATTACAAGGGGACCCACATTTTTGCACAGCCAGTTTTTCACATTTGATTTAATTTCATACAACTACAGTAAATACTGCTTCACTAAAAATCTTTGCTCGGAAAACACCCCAGTACTCAGATGTTCCTAGGAAATGAAAGACATACCACTGTTATCTTTTTTGTTGAGAGTAGAGTAAATTATTATGCAGGCTGAGAGGGGTTCCCAAACTTTTTCATATGACTGTAAATGATGAAATGTGTTTTTAAAGCATTTTAAAGCCTAGTAAAAATACAGAAGTTGCATGTTCCCCCAAATATCGTTATGGGTTTTTTTACTAGGGTTCACATATGCCAAAAACATACAGGTTTGGTTTAGACGACCCTTCATTGCTCCAGTATGTGTAAATGTTAGTTTATGCATTGAGTCCAGTGCTTCCTGGGTAGGATCTAATATGCATCAGATTCAGTAGTTTGATAATGGATGAATAGTTGGTATAGAATTTGTTTTGTTTTAATTCAAACTCAGCTGCATCTTTAGTGTTAACAGTATATTTTCAATAGAGGCCATTAATTCCCAAAACCACAATTGGCTGTCTGGATGCAAAGTCACACATTGGGGCTGAGCTGACGTGGTTTAAAAATCTAATAACTAATCCATTGGGTCATGTGTATATATGTGTTTAGAAAAACAGCTGCTTTTCAGATGCATTTTTTGTAGCCCATGATGTTTGTATTGTTTTTACAACATACAACATGGAAGAACCTGCCATAATCATGCGTTTTTATTAACTTAGTTTAATCAATTCAAAATTAAGGGAAGCTGAAACCTATTCCTGCAACACTAGGTACAATACAGAAATTAACACTGGACAAGATTTCCACCCATCACGTCACACCGACGCACATACCAGGGTGATTTAAATTTCTCAGTTAGCTAACAGCATGTCTTTGGATTGGGGAGGAAAGAGGAACGCATGATAAAAAAAACTAATTCCAACAAAGGAAGAACATGCTCATTCCACACAATGTCAACTAAAAGGGGCAAAGCGCTGTGAGGATGTATTACTGCCCTCTTTGCTCTGGTACTACATTTGCACAGTTACTTTCAGAACCTGTTCATTCTTTGAGTAGGCAAGAAAACAGAGACCAACTTCTGGACATAGCTGCAGCCTTTCAAGGAGTATACTCAATTACATACCTACTCTTGATCATATTGAGTCAGTTTAGTGATGCCAGTCATCTTAGCTTTCGAGTGTAATAAAGAAGTTCAAATCCTCATAGAAAAGGAGTACATGCGAGCTTCACACACATATAGTGTTGAGGTCATGATTCATATCCAGAACTCTGAACGCTGTGAGACAGCAACACTAAATACTGTACTACCCTCACACAATTATTTCTTTTGTTAATGTATCCTGTTACAATAGACATGCTAGGATGGTTAGGATAGGAATGTTTCCAGTGCATTTAGACTTTGCGATGGTGTGGGGTGGACCTTTGAGCAGCTGATTCCTACCATGTGTGCATTGTTTTTGGAAGTGGCTCCTATTTGCTATAACCCTGTAGTATAAAAAGCAAAATTACAATATTGTTTCATAGGTGGAACTTCTAACTGGGCTACTGGGGTCAACCAGGGCTAACCGGGGCTTGTTCCAGGCACTATATATTAAAGCACAGATTACAAGAGTGTTTAACAATCAGATGAACACTTGGATCTCACCACTATATTCATTTACTTTTGTCAAGATGTGGTTGGGGTGCTACCCCATAGCCATTACTTTGGTCAGAAAATTAGCCTTTAGCCCCTTACTGTCTTGGCAATGCAGCATAAATCAGGCAAATACAAAGGAGTTTGGCAGAGACAATTTACTTGAGCATTATTCGTCCTGTTTGTGCAAAAGATTCTAAAACTCCTGAGATTTTTTTTTCTTAAAATATTGACTTTTTTGTGTGTTTCATGTTTTTGGTCCCTTTTGTTGTTCCTGTTCTGCAGTTTATGCCTGACCACTTGCCTGCTTACTTTCAGACTGCCCTTTAGATTATGGAATTTCTAATAAAACAACGCTCTTAACTCTTGCCACATCATTTTTATTCTGTCAGCCCACCCCAAACTGTACACTAAGCAATGTTTGTACTGCCAGTAACACTTTACAGGGTGGCCC
The DNA here is from genome assembly GCF_900747795.2 of Erpetoichthys calabaricus. NCBI lineage: Eukaryota > Metazoa > Chordata > Cladistia > Polypteriformes > Polypteridae > Erpetoichthys > Erpetoichthys calabaricus. Next base: position 230,144,632 of record NC_041397.2, on the reverse strand, counting down.
ACTGTTCTGCACTTCTGCTGCTCTGCCTTGCCCACAGAAAAGCCGGTATGAAGGAGCTGTGTTGCACGCATGCCTGCTGATAGATAGATAGATAGATAGATAGATAGATAGATAGATAGATAGATAGATAGATAGATAGATAGATAGATAGATAGATAGATAGATAGATAGATAGATAGATAGATAGATAGATAGATAGATAGATAGATAGATAGATAGATAGATAGATAGATACTTTATTAATCCCAAGGGGAAATTCACAGTGCCTATGCATTTAGTTTATTTGTGCACAGAATCAGGCCTATCTTTTGACAGTTCAGTATATTCTGCATTATTGAAATTACATAAATCAAGACCTCCCCAACATCCCTCTGTCTTCTTATCTTTGTCTCTTTAAATGTCATGTCATGAAATGGAAGCATATCTCAATATCCATCTTTTTTCACATAGCGAGCAGTCCATTGACTCATTCGGTTTTCTGAAAGGTAAAGACTACTGCAGATTTTCTTTGGGCACAAAAACTTAAAATGCTAACAATGCTTGGTTTTATCAGGTGTTATTTTTGTAAAGATTTCATTAGAAGCACCCAGAAGTATACAATGAAAACAAAATGCAATCAGTAACAACAAGAATAAGATTATCACGGTAATTAAGGAACAGTGCCAGGGTTGGTCCCGAGGATGTAGAAGCAGTTTTAAAATGTAGTGAATTTTAAAAGCGGCACTTTTATCCATGTAAGGGATTATGGTGTGCAAGATAAACACCTGGACTACTGTAAGCCTGCCAAGAGCACTGGGACCGCATGATATTTACTTGTCAGCAAAATAAATATTAGTATATTAACTAACCTTTTTTTATCAGAGTGTCCAGATTTAGGTTACTGTGATCAATTAATTTCCCATCCTTCATGTATTCTCCTTTCAATTGACCTCTTAATTAATAATTGTATTACAGTTGTCTTAGGATAAATTCCTGATTAGATCAAATACTTGGTAAAGTCACTCTTTAATTTACTCAGTTCAGTCTGACTGGAGAGCCTGTTTTTTGGATTGGGTATCAGAGAGGTGAATAATCAGTTAAAATGTTGAACAAATAGATTTGTCAGAACAATAACTACCGGATTGACAATGGCTAGGCTGTATAAAATATCCTTGTATTCCCTTTTATCTTCAAACCTGTGTAATCTTTATGTTGTGCTGAATAATGAATCATCACTGGAGAAAGGAATAAAGGATCAGAAGAGTAGATGTAGTCAATAAACAAAGCAAGATCATAACTGGGAAGGTAAAGAATTTTCGTCTAACCCCAATATGAAAAACAGAAATCAAAGTCGAAAATAATGTAGTCTTTAGCCAGAAAACCAAATAGGAGATAAAAGCAAACAAAGTCTACTAGGATATCCCCAGGCAGTGACAGAACAGAAGGGTTGATTCTTCTATCATTTCCTGTAAGTGATATCATTCCTAAGCACTGATGGTGGTAACCAAGGCACAAAAACAACTAATAGGGGCATACATGGGCAATGAATATGACTTACAAGATGGTAAAAAATAATTTTAAGCCATTTAAATAGCTGTCAGTGCAAACAACCACTGACATACTGTATATGAATTCTCCACCATTTAAAACCTCAGTGGGAGTTTAGAAAAATGAAGAATGAAATTCAAAACACTTTGTCAGGTCTGCAGGTGCCAGAGCCTATCTTAGAAGCATTGCTGCGAAGCAGGGGACATCGCTGGATAGGATTTAATTTTATCACAAGGCATTTTTATGTATACACCCACGTCAAGCCTATTTAGAGCCTGAACATACTGTAATGTAATGAATTATTATTATTATTATCTGGTTAGAGGAGGAAAATTGATTACCCAGAAAAAAACAAACATGCAGACACAATGAGAATATGCAAACTTAACTTAGATAATGTCTGGGCTGGTAATTGAACACTGGAACTGTGAAGCAAGAGGAGTTTTTAGAAGTAATCAATGACTGTTTTTTAACACAGCATGTTAAAGCACCAACACGGGGTGAAGCCTGTCTGGATTTAGTATTTTGTAATAATCAGGATAGAATTGAGGGTGTAGAGGTGATTGAACCACTAGGGTCAAGTGACCATAATGTAATACAATTCTCAGTATTTTGTAAGAGTGCAGATGCAAAGACTAAAATTGTTAAGTTGAACTTTGGTAGGGCTAATTTTGAGCAGATGCGACAAAGTCTAAGTAGGATACACTGGGATAAGCTTTTAAGTGTGAAAACAGTCGAGGAGCAGTGGAACAGGTTTAAAAATGTTTTAAATGTAATGCAGGACAGATATATACCTAAATTTGGAATTAATAGGAAACTAAAAAAAACTCCACGGTGGATTAATAAAGATTTAAAAAAAGAAGTTGCAAAGGAAAAAACTGCTTTATAAGGTATATAAAACTAATGACTGCAAAGTGAATTGTAGAGCGTATGAGAACATGAGGGCAACCATTAAGGAGGATATCAGGAAGGCTAAAAGACAGTTGGAGAGGAATTTAGCAGATAAGGTGAAAGAAGACCCTAAGAGATTCTTTCAGTATTTTAGTAGTAAAAGAACAGTCAAGGAGGAGGTCAAGTGCATCAGAAATAGTAAAGGGGAATTAAAAGATACAGACAGTGAAATAGCGGATGCCTTAAACTTACATTTTTCTGAGGTGTTTATAAGTGAGCAAATGGATAACCTCCCAGAGGTAAATGCGACTACTAAGGAGGTACTGAGGGATTTGGAAATTGTAGAGGGAGAAGTACTGCTCAGATTAAATAAGCTGAAATCGAACAAATCACCAGGACCAGATAATATTTATCCTCGTGTTCTTAAGGAGGCTACTGAGTACATATATAAACCCTTGACGCATATTTTTAGGAAGTCACTGCGCACTGGAGAGATTCTGATGGACTGGAAAATGGCAAATATCATCCCATTATATAAAAAGGGTGACAGGGCAGATCCAAGCAACTATAGACCAGTAAGCTTAACATGCATCACAGGAAAATTAATGGAAGGAATTATTAAGGATAAGATCGAGCAACACCTGGCAAGGACAGAAGTTATTCTAAGCAGTCAGCATGGGTTCAGAAGAGGGAGGTCGTGCTTTACTAACATGCTGGAATTCTATGAGGAGGCAACAAAAGGATATGATCAAAGTGGAGCTTATGATATTATTTATCTGGACTTTCAGAAAGCATTTGATAAGGTGCCACATGAGAGGTTGGGCATCAAATTAAAAGAGGTGGGAGTTCAGGGTGATGTTTGTAGATGGGTGCAGAATTGGCTCAGACAAAGGAAGCAGAGGGTGATGGTGCGAGGAACCTCATCAGAACTGGCCGATGTTAAGAGTGGTGTTCCACAGGGGTCAGTGCTAGGGCCGCTGCTATTTTTAATATATATAAATGATTTAGATAGGAATATAAGTAACAAGCTGGTTAAGTTTGCAGATGATACCAAGATAGGTGGATTAGCAGATAATTTGGAATCCGTTATATCATTACAGAAGGACTTGGATAACATACAGGCTTGAGCAGATTTGTGGCAGATGAAATTTAATGTCAGTAAATGTAAAGTGTTACACATAGGAAGTAAAAATGTTAGGTTTGAATACACAATGGGCAATCGGAAAATCGAGAGTACACCTTATGAGAAGGATTTAGGAGTCATAGTGGACTCTAAGCTATCGACTTCCCGACAGTGTTCAGAAGCCATTAAGAAGGCTAACAGAATGTTAGGATATATAGCACGATGTGTGGAGTACAAGTCCAAGGAGGTTATGTTCAACCTTTATAATGCACTGGTGAGGCCTCATCTTGAGTACTGTGTGCAGTTTTGGTCTCCAGCCTACAAAAAGGACATAGCAGCACTAGAAAAGGTCCAGAGAAGAGCGACTAGGTTGATTCCAGTGCTACAGGGGTTGAAATATGAGGAAAGATTAAAAGAGCTGAGCCTTTACAGTTTAAGCAAAAGAAGATTAAGAGGTGACATGATTGAAGGGTTTAAAATTATGAAGGGAATTAGTGCAGTGGATCGAGACTGTTATATTAAAATGGGTTCATCAAGAACACGGGGACACAGTTGGAAACTTGTTAAGGGTAAATTTCGCACAAACATTAGGAAGTTTTCCTTTACACAAAGAACGATAGAAACTTGGAATAAGCTACCAAGTAGTGTGGTAGACAGTAAGACGTTAGGGTCTTTCAAAACTCGACTTGATGTTTTCTTGGAAGAAATAAGTGGATAGTACTGGCGAGCTTTGTTGGGCTGAATGGCCTGTTCTCGTCTAGAGTGTTCTAATGTTCTAATGTTCTAAATATGACATAATACAGTATATTCAGTTAGGATACTGTATATATGATCTGAATGTAATTTTCTAAAATGCAAGAGTATAAGTGAAATAATGCATGTCATTTTAAATTAAGTACCCACCACCTTGAATTTTGCCTTGTATGTTCACAATTCTTCACAAACGATAAGACAAGACTATAGACATGCTTATATTCAATTCAATTCTTCATTGCATAAGTGTGTGACATTTGATGACTATTGGTGACACAAGAGTGTATTTGGTTTTGTCAATAAAATGAGATGAAATTCTATTATGTTTTGTATACAACATTTGCTTTTTCATTCTGTTTTTAGATTTGTGTTGTAGTAAAAATCACATTAAAATGACCTGCGGTGGGTTGGCACCCTGCCTGGGATTGGTTCCTGCCTTGTGCCCTGTGTTGGCTGGGATTGGCTCCAGCAGACCCCCGTGACCCTGTGTTCGGATTCAGCGGGTTGCTGGAGCCAATCTGAGCCAACACGGGGCGCAAGGTAGGAAACAAACCCCGGGCAGGGCGCCAGCCCACCACAGGGCACACACACCCACACACCAAGCACACACTAGGGACAATTTCAGATTGGCAATGCACCTAACCTGCATGTCTTTGGCCTGTGGGAGGAAACCGGAGCACCCGGAGGAAACCCACGCAGATATGGGGAGACTGCGCCACCGTGCCTCCCTTGAGCTACATAATTTGTATGCAATTGTGCTATACGATAACATGCAGTGAATACATTTGGCTTATAGCTTTCATCCTCTTTCTCTGTACGTTTAGCATTTGTTTGCTCAAAGGTTGATGCACTTGCTGCTTCCTGAGCAGCTCTTCTTTTCTCCATCCTAGTGGCCCGCCTCTTCTCTTCTTTTGTCGGTATCTTTTTGCGTTAAAACTGATTAAGTCAGTTTTTGTGTTGCAATTACTCAGTATTTTTTCCTTAATTTTTCACTTAAGCTGGCCCTTAAGTCTTCAATCTGCCTCAAGAATGATTTAAGATATGAAGAGGTAGGGGAAGTGATGGTGAAAGTGGTAGGGATGAAAACAGTGCCTGTACGCATGCGCCACATGGCCGCCCTACTGCACGCTGCCTAGAGTTGATTCTGCAATAAAATAAAATAAAAAGAATAATAATTCCAAAACTCTTTGCTTTTAATATAAAGCTGTACTGCAGAGTTTCAGCATACTATATATGTACCAACTTTCAGGCTATAGGTTATTTGATTTTTGACCTTGACCTTCCTGGGTTGACCTTTGACCGTGGAGGTCAATCATCACCCCGAAAGCGGACAGTAGATGTCACGTACTATACGTGTACCAAATTTCAGGTCAATAGTTCAAATAGTTTGCGAGCTACATGTGATCTAAAATCCTGGACAGACAGATGGACAGCCACAGTAGCATATTATATAAGAAGATATAAAATCTGAAAAAATACAATATGGAAGACATTTGTTTATCCACTGTAGCAAAGTTAATGTTCTTCACCAGAATTTTAGAACATTAATGGCCATTTATTTTCAGGTACTGCAGGAGAGGCCTGATTCAGCACCAAGCTGAGCAAGGCAGAAGTGAGACCTTGTTAGCATGCCCCTCAAGTGGTATCCAGCATCCATCACCATACTTAAGATGATTAGTTCAATTCAGGCTTGTGGGAAGCTAGAGCTCAATACGCAGACACTTAGAGGGAACACACAGCAAACTGTGAACTGGCAATATCAAATCACCACCTAACATGAAAGCATGTAAGAAGTTGCAAGAGTCAGAAACCACAGAAATCTCACACAATCATTGACAAACGCTTTAGACCAGGGGTGGGCAAAGTCAGTCCTGGAGGGCCACAGTGGCAGCTGGTTTTTGATCAAACCCAGTTGCTTAATTAAAAAACAATCCTAGTCAATTATTAAATTTCATGGCTTGTTAATGCTTTAACTCTGCCATGTCAGGTCATTCTCATATCCTAGATTTTTTTTCTTCCTAAGGATATCATAAAAATGATTTGAAGTCTAAAACGGAAGAGTTATTCTCAACCCTTCACTTTTTTCTCTTCACTTTCAGTAGCATAGCGTGGGTGTCAGCCGCCCGGGGCGGAGGAAAATTCCGCCGCCCCCTTATTTAGGTATGGTTCAAATTTTTACAAGATATTATTATTATTTATTATGAAATTTTGCCGCCCCCTAAAAGTGCCGCCCGGGGCGGGCCGCCCCCACTACGCTACGCCACTGTTCACTTTCCTTCCAAGTGTTTATTTAAACCAGACAGCACATGATAAATACACACAGGCGTAAATAGTAACAAGCTAAATGGAGAACTGCTGCTTTTTTGTCATTTGCATCTTTTTTGCTAATAAAGAGCAATTACAAACTGAGAATAAAGTTATTTAAAACTAAAATAAACAATAAGAGTTCAAAATCGTAACAAGTGAGACAACTAAAATGAAGCAGAAGTATTACTTGAGCAAAAAGTGCTTCTTATTAACCATTTGGGTTTGAGCAAAAACCTGCAGCCACTGCGGCCCTCCAGAAATAACTTTTCCCACCCCTGCTCTCTCATAACAATTCTAAAAGCCCAGTCTCTGCAAAAAAACAAGGAGCAGACAGCATCACCCATATCTTATTACTTAAAAACAAAAAATGTGGTTAGGACTACACTTAGAAGTATTTGAAACATTGCATTTCTGAATAAGGTTATTCATGTCATAAATATTGATGAAAATAAGTAGAATTTTATGCATACGAAAAAAAGAATGGGGGTGTAAAATGGCAAAAAACAGAGCAGGCAGCAAATGAATGTTCAATCACACCCTGTCTAAAGGGAAATGCTTAATAAGTTTAGTGTCTATTATGATTCTCAGCTGAACCTGGGTCTCAGTTCACGCAATACTCGCACATTCCAGCCTATTTGAAAGTCTCCTAATTTGCCTGTTCTTGCCTCCTGCACATCATTTTTTTTCTTTTTGACAGTCGCTTCAGACATTTTTATTTTTTTCTTCACATTTTATGTAATAGAATTCTCACTCACTAATTCTCTCTGTCTGCAAAGCATTTCTCTGTTCAAAATGTTTCTGACTGTTCTCTGTATCTTTACCATATTGGTCAATCTTATTTATTCCTTCTAGCTCACTGTATTCAAATTATAAGAAAATAATTAAAACAGCTCAGCTAACTTTTACTTTTTAGTTATCACATTTCAGTTTGAGGGGTAGGGGTTGTTATTTGCATTAAGCAAAGAATATAAACTTCTTTTTATTTTTCACCACATCATTTTTGGGATAAACTCTAAGGCTTGATTGTGAATAGCTTTGAACAGCTGTCATGTTCAATGTTTCTTTGGTTCTTTACTGCAGTTTGAACCATGGCCTTAAGGAAGGGCTTTTTTATTAGATTTCGCCATAGAAGATGGTCATTTTAAATTATGTCCTCAGCATAACGAAACTTAGTGTGTCACTGATTCGTAGGAATTTTGCTGAAAGCCAGCAAATTGACAGTTCAAAGAATAAAATCTGCACATTTGTGACAGCTGGAATGAGAGCATTATAGTCTTGGATGAGCTTCATGAATAAACATGAGTTGAAAGTGCTTTCTCATTTGTCAGCAGAAAAGAAAAGAAAATCCAAATATTATATTTTTCCAAGAATGCACTATCAGCTTTTTAATTCCTATATGACAAGTATGAAGCAGCATTCATGTCATGGGTCGATACAGCATTTCTTTCTGCTTTATTTTCAATGCATCGAACTCTTTGTCTCATTAAGAATGTGAAACTTTCCATAGAAAGTCACGCCAGTTATGCTGTAGATGATAATGCAAGTTATCTACAGTACTTTGAAAGTATGAGATACTAGAATGGAGCTTTTGTCTTAGGGGGCTTTTCAATATGTGCTATAGATGGAGATCTTGATTTTATATACAGTATCTTCTGGTCTAATATTCTGTGACCCCTTCAATAAATTTACTTGACTTTGGACACAAATGGGGAGCATACTGGAACAAACCCACGAATTACTAAAGGAATAAAACAAAAGCCATTATTAGTAGTTTACTCAATTGTTCTGCTTTGAAAAGATGACACAAAATGTACTAAGACCAGATTTTCATTGTCCCAGAACGGGACACAGCTTTTTAATCCACTGATCACATATGAGTCAACAAAATTTCAGATGTGTATTAAAATAAAGATAGGGGGGTTGTACTATGCTTGCGGCCCAATATACCTTTATTAAAAAACAAAAAAAAAATAGTTATATTCCAGTTTTTAAATGTTAAACAATGCATAAAAATAGGATTCTCCTGGAACAAATCAGACATTTACTACCCAACATAAGAAGAATAATACACGTTTTCCTAGCAGTGCACCAGGCCATTTTTAAAAGGAATTTTGCATTTTTTTTTCAAAGTATTTAGATGTGACTTTCCATGAAAACAAATCTGTAAAATGACTTAAACCTTATCAATATTTAAGTAACTTTTCACTTCCTCACCACTGCTGTGCAGTGCGGTTGTGAAAGTAAACAACAGCTGAGGAGATGACTGACCATGCCACCAAAGGGAAAGTGGGATGTTATGGTTGTTTCAAAAACTTGAACATTTCCCTGTAAAAGAATATTCCAGCCTAAAAAGATTAATTTTTATCTGTTACTTACCCCTTGTTATTTGTACTGATAATAGTAATAATAATAATTAATTTAATTTATATAGTGCTATTCCCACAACTCAAGCACTTTACATAGTGAGGGGGGAGCCACGTCAACCACCACTGATGTGCAGCATCAACCATGTTGCACTAGTACGCTTACCACACATTAGCAATTAGGTTGTGAGAGATGGTTAGCTAATTGGAGAGGGGATCATTAGTGGGCCAGAATGACTAGGCCGTGGTGACCAGTTTAGCCAGGATGGCTCCTTGAGCAGATCCTTTTATGCCTTTACTGCATAAGGTATGACTTGATTTTTAAAAATTATAATGGAATTCTTAATTGTGGATTCACATTCTGGCACCTTTCATTAGACCAACTTGCCACAACTAATCCTATCAAGACAACTTGTCTCTCTTGAGGAAAGGATCATTGACTCTGTCAAGTTTCTCCACCATGGAAGTATACCTGCACCTTATTCTTAGACACAAATAGAAAGGGAAGCTTTTCAGCTAATGAAAGGGTCCTTCTGTACTGTGTTAGTAAAAACGTTTCTGGACTTGACTGAAAAAGAACCTGAAGGCCAAGAAAATCGTGGGTGTGCCTGTGGTTTATTGAGGCCATGGAGTACAACTCAGGAGATGTACGTGGGATGTTAAGGTTGTTATCAGTAACTCTGGGGAATTTGTGACTTACACTGTAGATATTCTTAATTTGTGGCATGACCACATTGAAAAATAAGTGAATTCACACTCTGCAGACAAAGTGATAGCGAAAGCAATTTCTTGGATGAAACTTTTAGTTGTCCAGTCCATCTATATCTCTTATCTCATCCATAACCACAAGATTTTGTAAAAATGAAAAGATAAGTTTGTTAGTTTAAGAAATGAGGTTCTAGCTCATTTTAAATGGGCTCACTGTCCAAGACACAAGAATGTTGAAGGTATAATTGCAGCTTCTCTGGATTTAGAGCAGCTATTTTAGGTGGTTTGGTCAGGTAGTGGGGATGTTAACTGGGCATCACCTATTGGAAGCATATCCAAGACTTGCTGGAGGAATGATATTTATTATAGAGCCGGTAGACTTCTGTGAATTAAATATAAGTACCTGGAGACTGTTGCTAAGGATTGGGTGGCATGATGTGTCCAAGTCAGCATGTTGTTACCATGACACTCATCAGGGCTAACAGATGGAGAGGAAAGTGAAGTATGTGTAAATATACAGTAAATATTTATATGTGTGTGTATGTATATATATATATATATATATATATATATATATATATATATATATATATATATCCTTTTATGTTATGAAAAATAGTGCAGTTTTAATAATATGGGTTTACAGTGTAGGTTGGTAGCTGTTATGAAAACATTAACTCTAAAACTGTATGCATTTAAAAAGGTGCAATTTTATGGTAGAGCCAAAAGAAAGAGGAACACAAAAAAACAATTGTGTTTGCGTAGTACACCTCCTCTGCTTCATACAACTAATGATTTTTGGTTTATTTTACAATAAACATTCAAATAAAGATTCTGCCAATACTGTCACTAAAGCAAATTTGAATCCGTCCCAGATAATTTTAGATCTGGTATATTGCAATCATCCACCAAAGAAAATAGAAAACAAAATTAATGGCTGGAGGGCTTAAGCTTTTGGTCAACTGAAAATATTCATCTTAGATTTATGTTATGTGTCTTGAATTGATCTTATAATCTAGATGAGAGTTATGCCAGCAGTTTTTTGTATAAAGCATTATATCTTAGATGTTATGGTAGTTCAGGGGTCATTGCTGCTGCCATATAGTTCCAAGGGCTTAGGATTAATTCCTGGCCTGCCCACTGTTTATGTTGTGCTTGATCATTCTCCCCATGTCTGCATGGGTTTCCTTCTAAGATGGACAGTGTGCAGGTTAGTTTTATTGGTAAGTGTAAACTGGCTCAACATTAGTTCGTGCATGTGTGTGTCGTATGATGGACTACCCCCCCCATAGTTCGGTTTGGCTTGTTTTTATGGGTGTTTTATTAGTGATCAAGATAGCAGCTTGAATCTTTCAAAATAGTACAGCATATATGAAGCTGCTTCCAACTGAGTTAACTGACAAACAGTGTTGATCAGTGCAATTCACCAAAGCATTTTTCCTAGCATATATGCTGTGTTTGCCGAATATTTTCCAGGAAGTTCACCAGGCGGCTGGCTTAGATGAACACGTTATTTTTCCAGTGTCCCATGATGCTTTGCAAGGCCAGCATGCCATCACAGAGGTGCAGCAACCATGTGCAGAACTTTCATGAATGACCCAATCCCTGCATGGATTAAAAAAAAAACAACAACAGTATTTTCAGTTAAAAGGTACGTTGGCTGACCATAGTGACAATATTGAGAATTTCCATCAGTTACATAACACTGGTCCATGCACAATGCACTATGTGGCTAATTATGTATGCATAATTAGCCATTGTGGCAGGTTTTAAATCAAAGCAAGCCTTAAAGAATCCCTACTCCTCCCTGAGTCAGGAAACACAAGACCCTGTGAAATAAAAGTAATAACACCTGCCTTGTGCCCTGTGTTGGCTGGGATTGGCTCCAGCAGACCCCCGTGACCCTGTATTCGGATTCAGCGGGTTGGAAAATGGATGGATGGAACAAAAGATTAATTACTATTTACAATGTGTTTTTTCTTTTTAATGGAAGATAAAGGTGTGAAGCATCTGCACTGATACATTGGAAACAAAACAAGTTATTTCAGCTGCTCCTGGAACCGCAACTTCAAACAATAGGACAAGCTAGTCCCGCAATGCTGCTGCTTTGGGGCACCTCCAGTATAACTGAGTAATTAGAATTCTGTTACAACAATGATTTATATTTGATTTACATATTGTTAATTTGTGGCCATTTATTGTATTTTATTTGTAGTATTCATTCCATCTGAATCATTTGTTGTTTGGGGCATTGTGGCGCAGTGGTAAGCACTGCTGCCTCATAGTATAGATAACATTTTTGGCAACAATAAGCACCTCCTCTGAAGAGCCAAATAAGTCTGTTATGCGCTCTTTAAATATTGATTCTTAAAATGGGACTGTACTGTGTTGTGTGTTTCCTCAAAGAATCATTGCTTGATAAAGAATCATTTAATTCTGGGAAGGGTTCTTTACATATGAAACTGGTTCTTGGGGTTTTGAAAAGGTTCCTAGTTTGTGAACAAAAACATCTTCAATGTACAGTATAGTAAGCTACCTAGCAGGATACAAACAGATCAAGAAAAAGTGACCCTATAAAATCACGAACCAATTGGTAATCCAAAATCTATTTTGATCTATTCATGGATATTTATTGAGCCTGGTATGGATCTAAATAAATGAAGTTTTTTCCTTTGTTTTTTTTCTTTATTTTGTTTCGTCTTAAATAGGGATATATATTTGGCAGTGGAGGGCCTGTAAGATTTATAAGATCAGATCATTTGTTTCTTAGGGTTTCTACACTATACAAATGAAAAAAATGACAATATCTGCTGAAAAATTCCCTGTTGGTATGGACCTCAGAAGTAAATGTAATATATACTGTACATTCCATCTCTCTGTAAGCTTAAATGAATAGCTTGGCAAATGTATGGATAAACATTGTAATGTCTGTTGTGTACATTTAGAGTTTTGCTAAGACTAAAGTAACTTGATTGGGAAATACTGTCCGTTTATTTTTCATGCCTGCAATCCACTCTCAGTACTAAAGTCATTTCATTACTAAAATAATCTAGATATGTTGATTATTAAGGCGTGGTTCACCTTCCATCGGTTTTTGATATTATATAAGAATTCTTACATTTTACAGTGCAATAATGTTTTTATCAATAGAACTAAATACAAAAAAAACATATTTTCAGTGGTTCTGATATGAAGTTGTTAAAGCAGGCCATTGAAGATCTACAATCCAAGCTCTGAGCAGCATTTCCATTTTGCCACATGCTGTTTTGACTGTATGCTCCCTTGTTCTGAGAGGGTGTCCATATATCTCAGGGTCTATTTTTACCAATAGTACAATCTTCTGTTCTGCTGTCAGATGATGTGCCAAGCAAGGCCAAAGGCATCTGCTGTTTTTCAAACAGAATGTCTAATTAAAACACTATACTTGGAAAAGCATGTCCTACATGCTCCATTCTTCAAAGATCAATACTAAGTTGTAAAAGATTATTGTTCCCATGGATCTCTCATCCCTGAAATGAAGGCAAAGAATCCAAGAAGACTTATCAAGTAAATTTGCATTTTTCTTAATGGACAGATGTTTCTCATTTTCACTGTTTTAACATAAAAGATGATCAATATAGTTTCTAGTGAGTTTACTTAGATAAATAAAGAGAAATGCAGAAAAACGACATCAACTTACTGATTAGTTGTTTATTCACACATTGTCACTTATCAAGGGAGAATTCTATAGTATAGCAAGAGAAAATTTCTACTCCGAAATTTAATCAAACTTATTGGAGTGCTGGGTATGATATGAGTTCTGCAAGTATAGCACCATGATTAGTAGTTATACAAAGAGTTGAGTCCTCTTTGTGTACCAGAGCATTAAATAATTTTACTAATTTATTATTGTATGCAATTAATGAGTATATTGTATTTCATAATTACACTAAAATTCTTAAGTCCAGGATCTATCCTACAGTGTGTCCTATGATTGACTGGACAATCGCCAGCACATTTTAATGACAGATTCTGTGTGTTTTACCTTCTTCTACTTTATTGTATATACTCTTGGTGTTTAATGTGTATGTTTATATTGGCTAACATATTTTATAATAGTTGTAACGTGAGATCCTGTTGCAGTGATGTCACTACTATACCTCTGCACTGAAAACAAATGATAGTTACCTCCTGAACTATGCCATGTTTCTTTTTTGAAAGAATCTTCATGCTGCCTTTAATGGTTTCAACATTTCTAGAAGGGAATTTTTTTTTTGCAAAAATCACAATTTTCCACAATTGTGGTATTGTTTTTTTCTCCTTTGGTTCACCTATTCTACCAAATTTCAAATCTTATTCATAAGTTTTTTTTTGTCCTGGACCACATTTTTTATCCAAATCTCCATTATATCATTATTATTATGTTTTGTATCCAAAGCGAAGCAGCAAATTCTCTACACACTGTAATTCATCTCACCAGAGAGGAAGAAAATCCCAACACTAGGTAAGAGTACAGTTTTGTTGAAGCTGGATGGTTTTGCTTTGTCTGACTGTACACCCTCTCCTTCCCCAAAGCCCTAATTTTGTGCACAAATCCTTTTTGTGAACATCCTCTTGGCTTTAATGGCCGAGGCCTTGTGAATAGTTTTATTCGTCTGTGCTTCTTCTTGTTTAAGGACTCACCCATAGCCCATTGTCATTGCCAAAAGCTGCCCTCTTTTGAATCCTGCTGTTCCTCCTGGTGTTGTGAACTTTTCAGTGTTTTGCTGTCATATTGTGTGTGATACAAAGAAATTGGATATTGTTAAGAAGATCTCATCAGCTGGTGTTGTTTAGCTGTAGAATTATGAAGCTTTTCCAAGCTGGATTTCTGTAATTTTTGGCTACCATTGAGATTCAGATACCTTTGGTTAGTAAATAATGCTGGTGCTACTACTGCTACTGCTGCCGCCATACTATATGTATGACTTTGTTTTTTTAGCATGTGTAAGTAAGTAAGTAATGTTCATTGCACAACATTGCAATTCATTCTATTCAATGCAGAAAATGCATTCCATAGTTCAGTAATGAACTGTGTGCAAATTCATCTTTCAGCTGATTTCAACAGATGATATGAGCTACAGTACTTTATTCAGTCCCACTTAGTCTTATCTGTGGTTAAATCAGCACCAGAAACAAAGCAGAATGAACATTTCCTTATATTACTAATTTTTTCAACATTGCTCCTTCGGCAGAAGAACAACTACCTTTTATTATAGGAACCCACGCCAGTCTTAAGGCATTTTCCTTTTATACTAAATCTCAATCAGGAATGTAATCCATGAAATGTGCTTCTTTTTTAAACAACTCCTGTTTTATCATTTCCCATATTTTCAAGATTCATTCACACAATACAACAGAAACTTGTTTCATTTTCTGATGTGAAATTAATTTCAGCAAGGTAAACTCAAAATCAAACCCCATTCATTCATATTCGAAACCCAGTTATTCTAATAAGGAGCTGCAGAAAGCCATAGCTCATCCAGTAGCATCAGCAAAGGGGCATCTGAGTAACTCTAAAAGTGCTGTTCAGACTGCAGTGCTTTCACTTTGTAAGAACCTTTGCAGTAGATTTTGTTGAACCATATGCAACACACATCCTGGGTTATTATATTGTGTTCCTTTTATAAACTAAGTACAGAAGATCTCAGATGTTGAGCTTTGTCACAAATCACAGTTTGCTTTAATTTTATTTTCAGCTCTGTTTTTTCACTTTTCCAGGTTACTCCACTGTTTTGCTCCCTGCATTTCAGAAAAATGTCCAACTATTTGTTTCAGTATTCAATTTTATAATTATAATTTAATTCTAATTAATTATTGTAGACATACAATAGGCCGACAGTGTTTAGAAATTTCCTTTGAGGAGCTCGCCTGACACTTTTACTGTCAATGTCCATCATTTATAGTCACTGTTTGAGTGCAGATCTCTGCATTATAAAGAGCCCAGTACTTCTTGTTACAAAACCAGATTACTGAGTATAGTTTGCAAAATCTCTCTACTCTGGTAACTTGCCAATTCCAAATTATCTTTATCAGCTGAAGATTGTTTTGTGCCCCTTTCCCAGTCTCCTGAACAAAACGAAATTGAAAGTTGTTTTTTTTTTTTTTTAAATATTGGAAAACTTAAAGTCATCAGTGGGAAATGAATCAGCAAAGAGAAAAATGAGGGTACTTGCCCAGAAGATACATGTGCAGCACTTCTCTTCTTAAATAATGTCTTTTACAATAGATATTTAATCACAGAGTTTGACATTAGAATTTATATTTAACCAACCTTTGAAAAATACATTTATAGCAAAAGAAAATAATTTTTATGAAATATTACTCTTCCTGACTTTTAAAATGTAAAACCGTCATAATTAATGTTTCACATTCGGTGCACAGTAATGCTGCCAAATATTGATTTACTGTTGTGAAATAATTGTGTTAAAATAAGCAAACTTTCTGCCTTTCAGCTATAGTTTTACTGCTATGAATTACTGTATGAATTACTGTATGCATTAGCTCTGAAGATTTTAAGTAATTAATATTGTTAAATATTGTTATTGTAAATTGCCATCATGGCTTCTCACCCCAGAACATTGACCAAAATGCTTGTGTGATGTAAAAATGTTGCTTTTTGTGTGAAATAAGAATACAGGGGTACATTTTAAAAGGGAGAACACATAGCATCAAAAAAACACAGCATGAAACTTTTTTTCCCCTTTCAGTTTAGCACCTTGGGTTATAGTCATGTCTGTCTGGTGTAGTGTGTTCTCACTTTCTACTTTTTATTTTATTTTTTTTTGCTACCACACAAAAGCACTCTTCCAACTATCTTTAGACCAAGAGTATCACAGTTATTAACTTGCTTTTAAACCCCACCCAGGTTTCAATTCTAACTTTCCATGGTCAAGAATGGTTCATCATGGCTACAGTTCAGCTAAACTAGAGCGCCATCTATTAGCCCCGATGTCTCTGAGTAGCAGGGTAGCTCTTTTTCTTCTTGCCTTCTAAATAATGCAATATGACTCATTCCTTCCAAGCAGTCCTCCAGTGATCCACTTTCTCTAACACCTGCTTGGCCTTATCTTATCCTGTGCCACCCTGGCAACTCCTTTTTGTTCAATTAATAGATAACATAGCTTACTTGTAAAATAATATTCTATATAAAATAAGAGAAGGTCCATTATAGAATGCACTGAAATTTGACTTGTTGAATGTTCCATTCACCTGCTGTATAAAAAAATTAGTTCTACTAAAAATAATAGAGGGCAGCAACGTGACAACATGGCTGTTTATGTCAATTTAGTTTTCGTAGTACTAGCAGTTTATGACATATTGCTTTTGAAAAGTATACATTAATTCTTTTTCTGAATCCACTTTTTGATTACAGTGTTGGGAGCATAATTCAACATAACTGAGCACAAGGCAGAGATAAACCTTTGAGAGCCGCATGGCACAACCACCTGCTCACCCAATTTCACTTATGTTAGGACAATTTATAAATTACCTTTAGGATGTGAGTGAGAACAGTATTATGCAGACATATTCCACAGATGTACAAAGAACTCACATAATGATTTGGGCAACATTCAAGCTCTGGGGGTATTCCTCATGGCACGCAAATGAAATTGAGACTTACCTGAGTCTCTTGAATAAGGTTTGTTTTCCTGTTCAGGTTAAACTGTTTCCACAAAGGGAAAGTAATTCATGTTAACTTAAGATGTCATGGCGAAAAATCTTCACCAGAAGGCTTTTTACCTGAAATAAATGCTATTAGGAGTGTCAGGATAGGCAAACAGAGTTTACAGTTTTATTGCAATAAAATAAGCATAATAATAATAAAAATAACAAGGACTCAACTCAATATGGCCAAATTGAGCTGAGCCTCGAACGGTTCAAAATCCAAAACGTATATATCATTTTCTTATCACTTTGTCCTTGCTCAATTAGCTCATTCTGCACCTGGCTTTAATGTCCATTGTTTTCTCTAGGTTTCTGTTCTGCTTATTTTGATTGGTCTAAGGCTGGGCAGATGGCTTCCTCTTACCATTTTGGGCTTTTCTTATGTCATTTCCTATCTTCTCTGACCTCGCTCAAATGAGCTCTTTTGCTCATCTCCTCTGACTCTCCCCTATTCCTGTCCGGCATCCCTTCTACTCCTGTCCGGCCGAACCTTGAGTTCCCATGGGAATCCTTATTATCTCCTTACTTTCCTATTGCTGGCCCCATCCTGGTATTTTACTTTTCTATGCTGTTCTTATTTTCTCTATCTGGTCAAGGCCTCAATTCCACATATGGGTTTCCTTTAAGCTTTCCAAACTTTTTTATATTAGTGGCCTGAAGCTTAAGCTTTAATTAAAACTGAACTATAGCATGTGCCTTTATTTAATCATTTGCTTGGCATGCTTGATTTATATTTAATTTCCGGAATTAGGTTAAATGCTAGTATTACTAATTTTCTCAATATATATAGAACATATTTTGTCATTTTCCTTGCATTACTTCACCTGACCTTGGCAGCGATGCCTTTTTGTCATCTTTGCTGATTCAATATTTCAGCTGGCCTCTTTTAGCTTCCTATCTCTGGACACAGGTGTTCTCAATCTTTTTTGCTTTATCTGTTCTTTCCCACACTAGCAATTCTGCTGTAAGCTTAAAAAATAATGCAAAATGACTGATTTTTAGTTAACTATTCACTTGACCTATCTTATTTTCTCAACATTCTAATTTATGCTTAATCTAATGTTTTAGAAGCTTTTAATTACTTTTTATGGCTCTTTATGTTAATTTGCTTTTTCTTTGTTAATATAAAAAATGTTCCTTCTACAAAGGCACATTTAGAAAGTCCACGATTTTGTGCGCATTTGTGATATGTAAGCAACCCTGAGAGCTGATCGTCAATAACATCTATCATAGTTCAAAAAGCACATAGGAGAGTCCAGCATCTGCAGAGTTAGTACATGTGATTTTAAGTGTGAAGCTGATGGGATGAATGATCTGTTATGGCATAGTTTGAAAAAAGTTTAGAGGTTTATTTAATTTTCTCTTAAAATAGAAGAACTATGAAAGGTGGTCTTTTCAGCAGTTGATCAAGAAATAATACTTGATCTATAATAGCACAAAGGCAATGAATCGAGAGGCTGTATGGCAGTCCATAGCAGACTGAATAAATGCCCAAGTACATTACAGTTCTGAATTTGTACATTACATAATGAAATATTTGTGGCTTTAATCAACTTTAAAAAAGTTTCCTTTGAATTGCCCTGTTTAACTGTGATCATAATGTACTAGTTTATAAATCATACTTTAAATGATTAAATATGCAGTATTTTTGTGAAGCACATTTGGCAGAAAATGAAAATTATATACCAGAACATGCTTAAGAATTATTAGAATATAAATTTATATACAAACACATATTGCACATATATGCCAGTAGTACGATGCCCCACTGTCACTCCAGCTGAAGGAGTTTGCCTTCATACGACTAGCCATATATGTAAAAAGACATACCTGAGCATTAATACTATGGAATATTTTGAATTTCACATAGTCAGCCTGTAATGAGCTTGACGGTGCCATTATCTGTACATGAATGCAGTCTATTGCATCTATGACTTTGGGAAGCCTAAAGTATGTTATCTAGTTTTGTGGATGCAACTTAGGATAAGTGCATTCTACATAAATGCACTTAACAAAAAAACATAAATAAATAAAACTGATGCAAATAGCTTACACAATAGTCAACCATTTGCTGCAACAAGTTTACTTCTCTACTTGATGCCCAAGATTAAAACCTTTTTTTCATTCATCAGAAGAAAAAGAAGTTAGTCACATGCTTCTCTATTACATCAGCCAATTAGTGTCCTGAAAGTGTTTCCCAAAATGAGAGCCTAACATAGCAAAATTTCATTCAAGGTAGAAATGAATCGTTGATGGAAAGCAAGTCAATCACTTAGTACACTCTCTTATGGAAGGGTTATTCTGAGTTTTCAGGTCACCTAATATGTATATCTTTTGAAAATGGAGTATGTACACAAATATAAAGCTAGCAAACTCTACACAGACAGAGACAGGACTGGGAATCAAAGTCTCAGCCCAAAACTTGGAAGGTAAAACCCCGAAACTTTTGCTACTGTGTCAGGTTACATCACACCATTTACATTAGAATTAAAAATCTGCTCCTGGAAGGCTATAGAGGCTGCACATATTGTTAAAGTCATTTTCTTATTAAAAGCAAATTCTAGTACATGGCCTTTTGTACACTTATTGTTTTACCACTGAACATCGTTCCCCTTTTGGAAGCCAATCGTTAAAATATACATAATGGACCAAAGCAGATAAACACTGGTTAGCCCACAGCCTTTTTTTCCCTTCTGTTTCTATCGGAGCCTTTTACTTGAGCATATGATTTCAGAGATGCTAATTGTGCCCCAATAGCTGGATAGCTTTTTGATAACTTGCTACCTGCACTTCATTTGTTTGGGTTTTGGAACTGGATATGATGAAAAATTAAGAACTGTAAATCTTAGAAGGCACCAGATTTAAAGGTAATAAAGTGAAAAATATAAGTTACAGGATTGACTTCTGTAATGTTAAAGTTATGGCAACAGTGAGTATCTTTAACTCAAAGGATTAGTGATTAATGAAAATGCCGATTGAGAGTCAAGTGAAAGATTTTTAATTGAATGAAACATTCAATAGGAGAAATTGACCATATTAGAGTAGTTGGTTGTGCTAAAAATACTACACTATGGTCAACAGCACTCAATTTATATAAATATGACCAGAGTGAATTATTACAGTAAATGTCAAAATCACAATAATAGATTGTCAGATAAGTTCAAGTCTAATGGCTTCCTGCAATACTGCAGTATACAAATCAAGACAGCCTGGGATTTTTGGTATTCTCAGAGTGAATAAATATCAATAAAACTATTTTACATTATCTTATTATTCTGATGCATTATCAATGTGAATTTGAGAAGAATGTGAGTTGGACTTGCATTAAATCTATAAAAGCCTACTGCCTGTTTTTGAGAAACTACCACCCTAATTAAACTGTTTACTGAAAGAAAGCCTACTATCTTTTTTTTAGTAAGGTAAAAAATAAAAGGTTGTTATAAAATGAACAGGGGACAAAACTAACACTTCTTTTTTTTTTCTTTTATCATATCATGCAGCTCAAATGGAAAGTCAGTCACCTGGGCTCAGAATGAGCGAAGCACCAGGGGTCAGCATCTGTGGAAGCGGCTTTCCGTCCACATCAAAAAAAGAGAAAATGCCAACCAAACAGCTGTCATTAAACCCTTTTCAAAAACTACCGAGAATCGTTACAGCAGTGACAACATGCCTGAAACCAGTGCCAAAATGCTATATGAGGTGTCCGAAGCTGAAGAACATTATCCTGCTCAATTTCGCCCACAAACTCCTTCTCCAATCAGCACTGTAAGTCAGAGAGCTTCATCAGTCAGTAGAAAAGAGGAAGAGGCAGCCGCCTACCTTTCAGAGCACCCTCAAAGGAGTAATTCTTCCCAGGGTTCGCTGATGGAGCAGATCAGCAGTGTGGTAAACCGTTTCACTGCTAATATCACAGAGCTGAACACCATGATGCTTTCTTCCTCTCCTCCAGGGACAACGAGATCCACCACCATATGTCCATCCTATTTAATTCCTAGGGAGATCCAGCTTCCCACCACCATGACTACATTTGCTGAGGTCCAACCCCTTCCTGCCATTGAAGTCAATGGGCGCTCTCAGGCTCCCAGCAAGACGTCCTCTGCTAGCATCAAAGATGGCACCTCTGAGTCTTCTGCAGTCAAGACTGACTTTGAAGAGCTGGTGGCTCTCACTCCACCTTCCCCTTTCAGAGACTCTGTAGACTCGGGAAGCACATCTCCAACTTCTCCTGTCTCCGAATCAGCTCTCTGCATCCCTTCCTCCCCCAAATACGATAAACTGGTGCTGAGAGATTATAGTCAGAGCTCTTCTTCGTTGTGAACCGAGAAGTGGCACACATACTCTTCATGGTTATATGTACCACTGAAGCAACAAGAAGAAAAAAACAAGCCTAACATATTTATTATGTTTACATGGATTCAGCAGTGGCAAGGCAAAAAGGTTAAACACTACTGAACACTGTTGTGTTTTGTCATTCAAACATGAGTGTGTTCTGAATATGACTTACTAGTATTTACTATTTGCAAGGTGTCCATTTAGTAGTGGCCTTAGTTACACATGGGCTTTCAACTAATTAGGGCAATAGTGTTCAAATGCTAGCACCAGAGGATCATTTTTGCTCAGGTTCCTTCCATTTGTCTATTTTGAATTACTGTTGTTGCATGTACAGTAGGATGACCGTTAAGCGATGTCAACTCTTTAAATGTCTTTGTTACAGTGGAGCATGCAAAGATAAGCTACTCTAAAAACTAGACTAAAGCAGAATATACAGTGCCTGTTTGGGACAGTAACCTTAGCTGCAATGGTCCATTTGGTGCTGTGTTTGGGCAGCCCTTTTACACATGTAATATGAAGAAGACATTTTGGTGGATTGTATCACCAAAAAAATCAGATATACTACTGCATTGTGCTTTCCACTCAAGTTAGACTTCCCAAAGTAACCTTTTTAAAGGAGGGTTACCTGTTTTCTTTTCTTTCTCCATTTGGCAACAACTCATTTCCCACGGTGGAACGTCATTCTGAATGTATATTTTCTAAAGAGGACTAAGTTAATATGGGACCAAACATGCTTTGGAAAATATCTGAAAAATATCCATTGCAACAGAAGTATGATTTGCTTTAGAGTAGAGCCAGTCAATAGTAATAGTAGTCAGACTCACCCCCCAAAAAAAAAAGAAGAACTGGGGTGATGAGGCTTTGACTTGTCCCACCAACTGTAAGGCAAAAAGTTAAGGAAGAACCACCAGTATATAAGAAAAGCAATGTGTCCTTATTAAATTTGTGAAGGAAATTCAAAAAGCATAGGACATGTTTTACTCTGTGCTTTCCATCTGTTTCAGGTTTTCTGTGTGTGTGTGTGTGTCTGAGTGCATATATGTTTTGTTTTTTAAGTATGGCATCAAAGAAAAGTACATTACCGTGGAAAGGTTTTCCACATCTACAAAAGAGGAAATTATATGAAATAAAATGATATATCTATTCTACTAAAGAATTCATATTTCGGTTTGGCAACACACTGCTTTTATTTCAAGAATTAATTTCATTGAATTGTTATTGGTAATATAAATATATAAAGGGCATGCTAATATTATCCATCTCTATTATTTAAATTAATCTCATTTGTTTCCATGGAAATTTGATGTGTGTGTTTATATTTCTTAAACAAATTTGACTTGACATAACAGTACAAAGATTTTCCATATGTATATATCAAAAAAATTTTCTTAAAACATCATTCCTAATCTAAAAGAAAAATCAACCTATAATCGTTACATTTATTTTAACTGTATTAAACTGAATCTGTTTAATTTTTTTATTTGTGGTAATTTAACACTCATCTTTCCTATCCACTTAATTTATCTAATATCATTCCTTGGTTTGCTTTTAAACTAGAACCTTTAGTACAGTAAGCAGAAATGTTAATACATTTTGCATTTGAAAATTCACGTGTAAAAAGCCAAAATTAAATACAAAAGACAACATTAAATCACAATCATTTTGTATGCTTATATCTGTAGATTATACAATAAATCCTTAGATTATACAATTTGCATTTTATAATTTGAATTATTATCATGAACATCATTGCTCCTTTTTAATTAACTGTTGAAAATTATTTTCAAAGAGGACTGAGTGGGGAGTCTAAAATAAAAGCAATATTTACCATTCAAAGAGTAATACTGAGCACAGACAGGACGGGACAGCATCAAAAATGCTGTTACTATACGTTCTGTTCAGGAGAATTAAAAACAGTGTATTTACACAGAAAATAGGTTTCTCGTTTCAGCTGTATATTTAAACAAGACACTTTTTCAGCAAAAATGATTTTATAAATAAGGTATTGAAGTTAGAAACCAATAACTTGGAAGTAATAATTATATTTGTCTGAACAAATTAGGGGGTGCCATTAAAAATATTTGCAAATTGCGAATTCAGTTCTAATCCATTTTGCTTAAGGAATAAATGAAAATAATATCAAGTAATATCTATGGTCAGAAGCACACTACCACAGTATATATGATGCATATGTATATACATACATATACGTCAGTTTTCTTTATATTGGTAATCTGTAACCTTTCAGTCGTATTCTGCTCAAATCTCAAATTTACAGTATAAGAACATGTGAAAAAGAAGCAAAAAATTTTTTTTCAGTGGTAATAGACAAAAAGACGCACAATAGATGGGCTATGGAGCTTTCTTCAAATCGAAACTGTAAAATCCCCCGGTACATTAATATGTTTGAGTGTTAACAGAATACCCACTGCTGCTAGATTAGGAAGTGAGACTGTGCTTGCAAGAATAAACACTGCTTATGTAAATATTTAAAATTTAAAATGGCAAAAAACACAGTTTTCTATCACTCCATGAGCATTCATCCGTCAATTTACTGAGCCTTGCTAATCCTATGTGCAGTGAATGTCATAAAGAAAAATCACCTTTGTAGGGACTTTACTCTCTACATTTCCAGCAATCAATCAACCTAGCACAGACGCTTTTGTGATGTGGGAGGGAACCCAACATACTACCTGAATTACCGTGCTCATCGAAAGATTTCCACTTTATTTAACTGCATATAAAAAGGCAGCAGTTTTACAGTACTTGACTTAGGACAATGTCTCTTTTTAGAGTTGGCAAAAACATAATAATCAAGTAGCATATGGGAGGAAGCATACAATACTTGGAAAACTATCCACGTGGACACATAAAGTTGTTCAAATTCGATACAGACAGTGGCAGGGATAGACCAGTATCCTTCTCCATAATCTTGCTTTTGCTAGTTATGCTTCTTCTACAAAGGTTTGTAAGGATAGAGCTGGGATTGAGTTGTCAAAAAGTTATCATTTTTCACTACATATAGTATGACAAAATAATATTATCTCAAAAAAATACTGGCAAATGTTTTTAACATGCTAGAAATCTTTAATTCATAAAACAATCACCAGTTAAGGAAACGAACTCCATTTAATGTGTAATCTTTTTTTTTTTTTAGCATATACTAATATATGTCTCTGCAGTGGGCTGGCGCCCTACCCGGTGTTTGCTTCCTGCCTTGCGCCCTGTGTTGGCTGGGATCGGCTCTAGCAGACCCCCTTGACCCTGTGTTAGGATATAGCGGGTTGGATAATGGATGGATGGATAGTATATGTCTCAGCATGTACAACAAGGGAAAATAATCGTACAAAAGCATAGACATCCTAACTTATGAAAGCTTTGTCTGGATTTGATTAACCAGTCTGTCTATTAATAATAATAAAAATTCTTTACATTTATTTAGCACTTTTCTCACTATGCAAGGTTCTTTACATACCGTAGTTAGTGCGGAGCCACTAACCATCACTAATGTGTAGCATCCACCTGGATGATGCGATGGCAGCCATTTTTCCATCAGTATGTTTACCACACATTAGCTATTAAATGGTAAAGTGGTGAGAGAGATACTTAGCTAGTAAGAGACAGGGGATGGTTAGAGGGCCAGAATGACTAGGCCACGATAGGTAATTTAGCCTGGACATCAGAATACACACTACACTTTATGAAGGATGGCCAGGGATCTTGGTCACTTGGTTATTACGACATTGGACTACTGATTATTTCTTTTTTACAAGCCTACAACTACTTTTCACTAAGCAGGTAGAGCTGAAAGTAAAGTAGCCAATAATAAAAGCGTACATCCAGTGACACTTGCAGCAGTATGTATTCATCAAATCATTATGTAACATTTATGAAATATATCCATCCATTTTCTAAAAGTGCCATATCATTATACAGTCTTGGGAACCAAAGTAACAGGAGCCAGGCAGTAACTAGTCCTGGTTTATTATAGGGCACATATTTATGCACACAAACGCACTATCAGTCAACCATATCAAAGTGACCGATCCATCAAACATGTTTTTAAAATGTGGAAGGATAAATGTGGCTCTGGAGAAAATCCACATAAACACAGGGAGAGAATAGGCAAATTGTCCACAGACAGCTCCCTCCTCAATGGTCCAGCCTAGTTACCTGCACATGTTAGGTAGCGGGCCTAATATACCACCCACTTAGAAAAATAAGAAAATACTGAATGATACAAATTCGCAGTGAATTCCTCAATTTCTTGTCTAGTAAAATGAGAGCAGAAACAGTCTGTAAAGTATATGACAATTAATTAATTTCAAAACTGACTTAAAAAAGCAGTTGATTGTAATTAAACTCAGAACCACCTTGTACATCTCATTGTCTTGGAGTTAAAAAAAATCATTTATGTTAACAAAAAGAAAACTCATTGTCTTTTATGCATGTCTATGACGTGTGTGTATAACAGAGTGTCCCTAAACACAATAGTTCTTTGAAGTGCATTTCATTGTCCCCAGTGTCTGAAAATGGGATGTTTCAGAGTATTCAGTGTCTTACATTTGTGATGACTAGAGTTTACAAGATTGGCTATCACCTTGATTAGGAGAAAACAAGATTTATTTTTATACACCTGATCATCTTTTTTGCTACAAAGACATGAAAAAAAAGGTTTGATTTTTTTCAATAATTCTCATTTCCAACAAAGTTGGCTAAAAACAGTGCTGAGATTTATTCATCTTTGACTGTAAGATTTTTGAATTTGTTGAATTTTCCTTTCTGGATTTTTAAACATGTCAAGGTTTCTAAAGATGCACCAACCCAGCACTTTAGAGACTAGACTTGTGAGGCCTTGCGCGTGTCCTTCAGCATGTTATAATAATTAATGAAAGAATAGAAGCCTTTTCTTTTTGTAGTATTTAAGGACAAAAGCCAAATGCATTTTCTGTTTTATCATAGTACGCTGAAGGACACAATGCAGGTATACGATTGAACTAGTTCTAAGACATGTGACCTCTTTGTTGACTATTCAGACCTGGAGATATCCTGGCTATCAGCCAAGGCATTAATTGAACAATGTGATAAACTCCTATATCGAGATACTTTATAGAGACAGATGCTGTGCTGTTAATATAGATAAGCTTACAAACAATGCATTCATTTCTCACTGATGTTTTCAGCTGAGATATATTTTGATACGATACTTTGATACTTTGATTGCTTGCCGTTTTCATTAGAAGCAATGAGATATCACTACAATTAAGCACTGTGCAATTAAGAATTCTCTGGCATTTTCCTAGCATTCTTTAATAAAAGAAAAACAAATAACACATTTTACTGAGTGAGGACAGACAACATTGAAGAGGTATCGTCTGTTGAAGTGATAAGAGATCGATTGTTTGCAAAAAGAAACATTTAAATTACTTCTGAAGGGAAACATTGTAAATTAATAATTTCCATATGAACCTGTGCCAATTCTAAGGAATATGTATGGGCTATATAAGTGCTTATTACATTTTTGTTACTTACCTTTGATAACTGTTTTACATGTTTTTGTGAGATGTGTTCTTATAAGTTTTCTGCTGCTTTTCTGACTACTGAAGTATAGAATGTAAACTGATACTGTTGACGTGAAACTGGAAAAAAATTTTTATTGACTATTTGTTGACATTTTTAATAGTTTCATTTAGCTTTATAAATGTAGAAAAGAATAAAATCTATATAAAAAAATAAAAATGAAAAATGGAGTCGTTTAGGAACACATTTCACGGATTTTACGTTTTCTAATCATGTTGAAAATACATTGTATTAATGTTCTGAAGAGTACTTTTTGAACATTATTAAAAACCTGTGATACATACACGGTGCTGCTTTTTCATTGACATTATTTTCTGTAAAACCTTGAATGTCTATTGGTCTCTGACTATGGTTTTTGATAATTTTATAAAGGTAGCCACAGTGTTACATAGAATATCTAGGCTTGGACATGTTCAGTACCAATAACAGAACAAATTTACACTGAACAGCCAAAAGGTGAGAGTACTGACTATAAACATTTATTTTAAGAAATTCAAAACAGTGTTCTTTTTTGCATTTGCATTTAGTTAGTCCAGTAATGTCTTGTAAGACTTTTCTAAACTTCTCTATCATTGCAGTTTTAACCATTATTAACACCACGTTTCTGTTTCAATCAGTTATATCAAAAGCATAATCAGTGATAAATAGCAAGAAGAACCCGACTAATCGGTGGAGCCAAAAAACTGTCTGACACAAAGAATCAAATGTTTACAACTGGACAGTTGGAACAAAGCTTAGTTGTTAATGTACCCCTCAACTTTAGATTACTTTGATTAAAAAATAAAGGATTGTTGACCAATCAACAAAGCATATTTGTTATAAATAATTTGGGCAATATTGTTCAATCACTGCTTTGCTAATAAATGTGTCACCTTTCTATGAATTTTATGAATATGAATTAGTCTTTTAAAATAGCTTGACTAGTAATTTTTAACCTTTTCCTAACTAAACTGATTTTTAGAGCATATCAGAGTGTACTTGCTAGGTGGAAGTATTTTCTTTTTGAATTTAGATTTTTTTATGTTTGCCCTTCATTTTTTTTTCTGCAACAATGAAAAAACATGTCACAAACAACATGGGACAACATATAACATAAAATTAAAATTCAGAGAACTAAAAAAATCAATCCTTTGTAGCATAAAGTGAAAAGAAGAACATACAATAGAAAACCGCTTCAGACACCCTCCCTGCTCCTCTCAAAGGACCCTTGGATAATCTCCAGACTCAACAGACACAAGGAAATAAAAACCTGAAGCAGAACAGGAGATACACAAAAAAAGTAGCAAAATTATAGACACTTCTCAATCCTTGCTTTTTATGCAACAGCAGCCTTATCCCATTTGGACAGAGATTTGCATGAAACATAGTTAATTCTACCCACTGAAAACTCCAAATGTATAAGATTACAGAAATATGATAACCACTGGTATGGATTTAGAAGTTAAGGGGCTTTCCATATGGAAACTAAAAGAAAGTTGACTGGTACAGTATTTAGGACAAAAACTTCAATTTGGTAATACGCAACAGATAAAAATTAAAAATTAAGGCGACAAAGACAATTTAAGCAGAGAAGACAGACAAGAGGAAACAGCAGACCAAAAGGAAAGGACAGATCAACAAAACCAAACAAAAATATTGCAGCTCTCTTCACAGAACAAGATTAACAGGGCCTGGAGCAACTCTCATGGGAAGATGTGAACAAATTGAGACTGTGTAAGCTGGTGGTTCAAATTTCTCGGAAATATTGTATCTTAATCTTTAGTAAAATCGTATTCCAACACAAAGGCAAGGAGACAGAAGTGAGTCACGTTAAGTTACTGACAAGGGGAGAAGACTGGTAGGACAATTTATACTGGAAAGAGAACACAGCAGAAACAGGTTTACTGATAGGTGCAAGTGATGCTAAAATACATAAAGTGGATGGACCGTTAACTTAAGATAGTAGCCAAAAGAATTTAAAGAAATAAAGGAACTGCAGATAAAAAAAAGAATGAAGAAAGGACTACTGAAACTAGTAAGTGTTATACATATTGTAGACTTTCAACAGAAGGAATTGTCAAAAATCTCAGCCAATGTTTTAATATTCAGTGAGACCAAAGAGACAAAAAAGTAATTGCTTTCACATCACCAAAAAGTGATTTCTGAATATACTGCAGGGGCAGGCAGTCATTTACAAATTAATTTATGTTGCTTCTCCATGAGGCGTCTTAAGAATTTGAAATATAATTGGGCCAAAATGAAGTATAGAGGATTTTAATTTGATATTTGAAAAAGGAAGCGTAATTAAATTACTGCAGAGGGGTTAGCAAGCGCACTTACTAAGGAGAGCCAACCAGAGGAATCAGCTGGATCAAACCACCATTGACTAGAGTAAAAAACAACAGCCCAATGATTGAACTCCAAGACTGGGAGGGAAAATCTGGCTTTGTATGTGGACAGATAGTGATGGAATGCCTATGTTTGGCCTATGTTTCTTACCTCAATGCTTATAAGGAATCATTTATATTAAAGTGGAGTACAATTTTCATTTTAAATGAAACATGTCTTCCATCCAAACACTCTGTCTTCCCTGTGTGTTCTTCACTGTGGTGCATGAGGATTTTCTGGAAATTATATATTTAACAGAACTTTAACAAAAATATGTTTTTCTATTGTTTAAGTTGGATCCCCATTCAGCCCACTGTGACAGGAATTTTATTATGTCCATTCTATGTTAAAACCAAAACATTGTCTTCACCAATGCTACAAACAAGACTGGGTGATAAGCAGGCACAAAATATAATTACTATGTGTATTTGTGTATAACTTGTGTATAATATGTGTGACAATATGGCCCCCCCCCCAGCCCAGACCAGTGGGGTAAGGCGGCTAGAACCGAGAACCCAAGAAACAGCATCAGCGTTAGCCTGGAGAGAACCTTAACGATAAAGAACAGAAAATGCTGGAGGTTTAAAAACCACAGAGTGACAGCCTTGTGCACTACCATCCATTGCAGAGCAGCATGATCAGTGATCAGGGTAAACTCATGGCCCAAAAGTTAGTACCTCAGTTGTGTTACTGCCCATTTGATCGCCATGGCTTTTCATTTCACTGCCGCATACCTGGTATCCCAGTACAGTAGTTTCCAGCTCAGGAACATGACAGGGTGTTCGACATCATTGATGCTTTGGCTCAGCATGGGATCAAGTCTTGTGTCCGAAAAGTTAGGAGCCATTAGAACAAGTGCCGATGTAAGGTTCTTGCTTTAGGTCATGAAATGCAGCGTCTGTTTTACTATCCCATACCATATTATTAGGGACCTGTTTCTTTGTTAAATCTGTCAAGGGCACCGTTCTCTCGGAGAACTGGGGTACAAACCAGTGATAGTACCCGGCCAAACCATGAAAGGCTTGGACCTGCAGCTTGGTTTTCGGAAGGGGCCACTTCAATATGGCATCTGGTTATCTGGCACCAGGTAGCCCAAATATTTGGCCTTGCACAATCCAAAGAAACATTTCTTAGGATTGATACGAAGTCTGGCGTTACCTAGTGTCTAGAGCATGGCCTGAACCTGCTCTAGGTGTTTCTTCCACATGCTGAATAGATGATTACGTCATCCGAGTAGACGGCACTATAGTAATTGTGGGGCCATAGCACTTTATCCACCAGACGTTGGAAAGTGGCTGGTGCCCCGTGCAATCCAAATGGAAAAACCTGGTATTACCAGTGTCCACTTGCTAAACGCTGACTTGACCTTTGCAGAGTTTGTTAAAGGAACCTGCCAGTACCCCTTCTTCATGTCAAGATTGGTCAAGTATTTCGCCTTTCCAAGTCGCTTGAGGAGGTTCTCAGATAAGTGGCAAATTGGAAGACTTGATTAAGGCGAAAGAAGTTGTTGCAGAATCGCCAAGTGATTGGGCTGGACTAGGGACTATGACTTTCCTCAATTACACCTAGTTCCAGCATACATTTGATCTGTAGTTCCACTTCATCACGATTACCTTGGGGTCTGTTATAATATCATGTTTAATTAGTGAGATCCAACCAGGTTTCTTGCTTACCACCTTAGGGACGGACAGGATTATTGCTTAGAGCTCCTGCTTCTGTTGGGGCATCAAATTATGGACGAAGTTAAGGTCACTTTTATAAGCGAAACGAGATCTGGGCTGACCGGAGAAGGATCAGTTTCCTTGTCCCTCCACATTTTTAATAGGTTGACATGATAAATCCATTCACTCGGTTGACGGATTTTGGTTGTTTCACCAGATAGTCAATGAGCCCTTTCCTTAACTTCGTATGGGCCCTGCCAATGGGTCATTAATTTAGAGTGTGAGCCTCGAGGGAAGTACTTCCAAAGTACCTCCCCAGGATTGGAACATTGGGCCTGCACTGTTTCAGCTTTTTCCAGATTCTCTTTTAATATTGGCCTAATTTTTGCAAATCTAAAATTTTGGATGTGGTATCCATTTAATTAACAAATGCATTTGTCAGATGGTGAGGGGGGAGAGGAAAAGAAAAGCTTAAGCCAATGAGGATGCTGGAAAAAGCAAACGTTTAGGGCTCCCAGGCCAAAGGACCACCCAGCACCTTCTGGGGATTCTAATTAACATAAATTAGTCAACAATTGTAATTATAGTAGTATGAAGATAATCTTGTGTAGCTTTCTCCAGTCTTTAGCCAGGGGACAGTGGCACTATCACCAAATACTCAGAACAAAGTAGTGATTAATAGTCTTTAGGTGTTTGATTTTGAGCAGCTTGGCAACTTCACTGAACGTTTCCAAAGTAAAAGTCATCCATTGGTCTGTTAAGACTTCTTTAGGGATGCCTATCGCACAAAGACCCCTACCAGTTCCCGTACGATAGCTTTTGAATTGGCTACTCTAAGAGTTGATAGCCTTGGGAAAATTGATAGCTTAATCAACAAGGACAGGAATATATTTATATCCTGTCTTAGGGATCAAGGGGTACCACAATGTTGACTCCTATGCGTTCAAATAGGATGTCAATTAGGGGAAGGGGAGCCAAGGGTGCATGGTCCTTCTTAGGAATCTGATGTAACTGACACTCCTCATGGATTTCTGGCCAATAAAACTAGAGCTTGATTCTCTCCAGTGTTCTGTTGGCTTCTAGATGGGCACCTAGGAAGAGGGTGTGTGCAAGTTCACAGACTTTTATTTTCTAACCTGTCTCTACCTAAAATCATGTAGAAAAGAGGACTTTGCATCACCGCCACCTTTAAGGCCCTTAGGGAGTTGTCAAAACTGATGATACAGATGGCGGAATGATACCACTGTGTCTCCCCGTGAATACAGGTTAGACTGGTCTGCCCCTTAAGCCACTGTTGCGGTAATAGATAACAGTAAGCTACAATGGAAATGTTGCTCCGGGTGCCTATTTTAGTGGTAGCCTTGTGCCCATTTACTACTACCACTCCATTACAAGGGAAAGACAAGGGGTTAGCGAAAGCAGAGTACCTCTCACCTCAAGTCCAGCCGCAGTCCATCGGCCTGCTGAGTTGTGGACAACTTGGGATAGTATGCTCAAACTCTCAGCATTTGAAACAGCCCAGGGTGGCTGTTCTCTTCTACCTGGGATGGACTTTAGATTCTGTAATGCGAGGTGTAGGCTTTTAAGGCTTTTAAGGGCTTCGGCGCTTAGGCTGTTCTAAATCTTCAAGCTGGGCTGCCATTCTATGCCTCAGTAAGGGCATCCAGGTTTTTAAACACCTGTCTGCAGACTGGCTGAGTGAGAAAATTGGGGATGACATTTAATAGGAGCTTGCTGGCCACCTGTTTGACCACCTGCTTTGCGCTGTTAACATCTGGCCATAGCCAGCGCCCTACCTTACCCCACAACCCACAAGCCTGCTGTCTAGATGGTCAACCAGCCATTCTTGGCACCATCTCACATCCTGGTCTGCAGAAACACTGTAACTCTTAAAGATTTTGTTTTTGAAATGGTCATAGTCAGCAGCATACTCAAACCCAAGGTCATAGTAAGCCCTTTGCACCTCCTCCTTCAGGAACAGCGCCAATATGTTAGTTAGCCCAGTCCTCTTGTTCCCAACACTGTCTGAGTGTCATACGTTCAAAAATCAGGAGATTTGACTCTATATCTTCGTTCTCTTTTAGTGGCGCCAACACCTGGGACGGAGCCTTACCCTGATCCAGTGGGAGGGCGTGTGGACTCAAGCTCATTCCTCTGACTCAGTGAGCTGTGACTGAATCTCACCAACTGCATTTTAAATTCCTGAACCTCAGGACCAAGTTAAAAATAACTGAGCTTAGGTCCTGTTCTCCAGACATTGCGAGCAAAAATAAATCCTCCAATGTGGGAAAAAATAATCAGCAGACAGAAAAAGGTTTGGGGATGGCTACCCTGTATACTGAAAAGTCAGCAAAAGTAAAAGAAACACGGTTACCATAAGTGGAGTTCACAACAGAATTAACAGGTTGTATACTGGTCTTAAATATAGTGGAAAAAAGGAAAAGGTGAAGCTAGGGTGGCCGGAACTGGAACTGATGTGGTGGTAAGATGGATTCTGGGTACTGGAAATTACATCATCAGAGGTTGCCGGAAGTGACATCAGCAGTGGGTGGACTGGTGGTGATGTTATCAGGAGGCAAGGTCTTTGGCTGAACTGCAGAGGAACAAGAGAAGAGAGAATCAGGTGAGAGCGCCAACCCCCAGTCTAGCTGATGAATAACACTATTTGAACCTGTAAACTGATCCCCATACTCACGTGTGTGACACTTGATTTTTTAACCCTAATGCTTAACAAGTTCATCATATCGAAGTAAATGTACATAAATTGTCACATTATTATACTGGCCAGGCAGTTTCAGAGATTTTACTGAAAACACTGGAGGAGCAGGGAATTCAGGAGCGGAAACGTGTGTGTGATTGCATAGACAAAGGATCTAATATTGTGTGTAATATGCAAGACCATGTAGTAAGTAACAAAGAGTCTAATGTTGCAGAGTTGTCAAATGGTTCTTCAATTGATGAAACTGACAAAGATGATGATGGCATATCTTCTGATCATGACATTGACAGCTTTCTTCTAGATGTTGCTTTTTGATCATTATCATGCTTGCCATGTTTATTGCAACTAGTTGTTAAGGTAAGGATGTCTCCTGTTGCCATACAACTCCTGCTTACAAAATGTAGCAAGTTGAAACAGTTCACTTCTTATGATCAAGCAACTGCTTGAAGTACAAATTCCACAGACAACAGTGCTGAATGAAATGAAAATGGATCCTGTATTTGCAAGTGAATGGAGACAGCTAGAAGATTTGTGTGTACTGTTGCAGCTATTTGCAGGTCACACTAACTTGCTTCATAAGGACTCTCGCAAGTCTTAGCAGCAATTTTGGACTTTAGAGGCCACCTTGAAGAGACTGAAAAAAGCAAAATTTATGCACAACTTTTACTTGGTGCATTTAACAATGATTTGACATATTCATTAATCCAGCCAACAAGTCATTTGATGTGCTCCCTGCTGCTGCTTGCTTGATAGATACATCTGTTGTGTGTCTTCTGCTTGAACCACATTTGGAGGTTGTGTTCACCACAGCAAGGAGTTATTTTGTGGCTCAGGTGTTGCAGTCTTCATGCAAAAATTCTATTTGTGCAAGAACCACTGTTAATGGACTTGGACACTGCAAGTTGAAACCATCAGATCTAGGACATTACACATCCAACAGTGAATTGCTAAACCTCCCAAGTAGTGATTTCAATATCTGTCTAAGCATCTTGCATCAGCTGGCCCATACCATCACCTTTTTATCAATGCATCATTTAATGATCCAATGAATAGAGAGCTTGACATTTATTTGTCAGTGCAGCAGGACAGCATACTTTGCCAGTAAGATGCCATGGCATTAGACTTCTGGGTGAAGAATGAAGCGACATTTCCCCAAGTTTCCCTATTTGTTCCGGATTTGGCAGCTACACCGCCATGACGCACATATTTAAAGAGATTTACAGTGTGTGGTGTTTTTACTGCTTCCAAGAGGAACCACACAACCATATCACTGGAAATGAATGTGTTTTTGAAACTATCGAATTATAGTTTGAAATAACTAAAGTGTTCTGTTCTTACTTTTCATTCTTGTATTTTTTGATTATATTGGAAGCTTTTAAGATTCACTGCAAGAAAATTGTATTCTCTACCAAAGAATAAATGTGTAATTTTTTATTAATTAAGTTGACTGGTATGCAGGGCGGCTTGCTGGTGCAGTGGTAATGCTGCTCCCTCGCAGTAAGGAGACCTGGGTTCGCTTCCTGGGTCCTCTCTGTGTGGAGTTTGCATGTTCTCCCCATGTCTGCGTGGGTTTCCTCCGGGTGTTCCAGTTTCCTCCCACAGTCCAAAGACATGCAGGTTAGATGCATTGGCGATCCTAAATTGTCCCAAGTGTGTGCTGTGTGTGTGTGTGCCCTGCGGTGGACTGGCACACTGCCCAGGGTTTATTTCCTGCCTTGCGCCCTATGTTGGCTGGGATTGGCTCCAGCAGACCTCTGTGACCCTGTAGTTAGGATATAGCGGGTTGGATAATGGATGGATTATTGACTGGTATGCAAGATGAACATATTCAGTTAAAGAAAACTGTGTTTTTACACTTGCAAAACAGTGTTTGTGTAGAATCTATCAATTAAACAACATTTCTTTATAAGTTAAACTAGCAAAATACCCGCGCTTCGCAGCGGAGAAGTAGTGTGTTAAAGAGGTTATGTAAACATATATATACATATCTACATATACACATATCTACATATTCATATATATATATATATATATATATATATATATATATATATATATATATATATATACATCCACATATATATACATATATATATACACATATCAACATATATATACACATACATACACACACACACATACACATATATACATATACACATACATACATAGTGCATTGTAACACAGGCTGTGATTGTTACATGGGAGGGAGATGACAAATCACAGCTTCCCGCTTTCTAATCGGGCCTGTGATTGGTGCTTTGACAGATGCCCAGATCCCACAGTATCTTCCCTTAGGAAAGGCGTTAGGGAAGTGTAATTGAATAGCGGTGCTGCAAGTTTAGCTTTACACCTGTTTTTAAGGGGCTTTCATGAAACAAGTTAGGGCTTTGCTACAGGATACACCCTCCACAAGTTAAGGAAGTAAAAATAAAGGTATATATTTCTGTTTTATTTAAACCTTTTAAGTTTGTAGGCGGGCGGTATGGTGGCGCAGTGAAAGGTGCCAGTTAGGAGACCCGGGTTCGCTTCCCTGCGTAGAGTTTGAATGTTCTCCCCGTGTCTGTCTGGGTTTCCTCCGGGTACTCCGGTTTCCTCCCACAGTCCAAAGACATGCAGGTTAGGTGCATTGGCGATTCTAAATTGTCCGTGGTGTGTGGGTGTGTGCGCCCTGCGGTGGGCTGGCACCTTGCCCGGGGTTTGTTTCCTGCCTTGTGCCCTGTGTTGGCATGGATTGGCTCCTGTATTTAGGATATAGCGGGTTGGATAATGGATGGATGGACATCTGTATGCATAGCCCTATTTGCCCGTTTTCATTTTTTTTCTTTCTTCAGTAATATTTCAGTAAACCCGGAGCTTGTCAGTTCAAATCCTGGTACTGACACCACTGTGTGACCCTGAGGAAGTCACTTCACCTGCCTGTGCTGCAAAAAACAAAAGTAATGTAACAAATTGTACCTCAGATGTTGCAAGTTGCTAGAATAAAGGCATAAGTCAAATAGATAAATATGTATTATACACATAGGAACTATTCATTTATTTTCAGTTAAGTCATCTGCAGCAAACCTTTATAAATGAGGGTTTCTCCTTTTTAGATAGTGCAAACTGTTTCTTCTTCATTGAGGTTTTCTCTTGGAGAGCTTTTTTCATTTCATTGAAAATTAAAGCAGCAGCTGCCAAAATATGTAACTTTCTTATTAATTTTTCAACATTGTGTAAAATAACTTTATAAAGTAACATAAAAGGTTTAAATACTGGTTATTCTTTTACACTAAAATAATACTAAAGAGATACAAAAAAAGTAAAATACATATGTTGTTTTTCTTTAAGGAGATTAAATATTACTGAAGAAAGAAAAAAAAAACTAAAACAGCCAAATGGGGCTATGCATACGAACTTAAAAGGTTTAAATAAAACAGAAATATGTACCTTTATTTTTACTTCCTTAACTTGTGGAGGGTGTTTCCTGTAGCAAAGCCCTAACTTTTTTCGTGAAAGCCCGTTTCAGTCAATAAGTCTTAAAAACAGGTGTAAAGATATTGACAATAAGCTACGCAAACCCACCAAGACATGGAATCGTTTAAATCAAGGCGCGAATCGAAAAACACCATCCCATACTATTAGTTAACGATTAACACATTTCATATGTATTGTAAGCATACAATACAACTGATAATATGCTGCGCTTATTTATCTGGTGTACCAACATTTTTGCGCGTTTAACGGCTGAAATCCAACGTGGTTTGTGCCCTTCAGAATGAAAACAGTTTGCATTTACCTTTTTAATAAAAGGCGAGCTTTTAAGCCTGAGAAATCACCCCGTAAATGCACACGTTTAATTGCACATGTGTTAATATGTATACTTACACAGTATTAAAAGACACTCAACAATTAACGTCATTTACCTTTGTTCCCGCGTTTGACTCGTGCTGTAAATCTCTTCCTTGTTTTCAGTTCACGTGATTAAGTAGGAGGCGTGATGACGCGATACGTGACTCCGCCTCCTCCATTAGAGTATATGGACAAAAAAGAGGTTCCAGTTATGACCATTACGCGTAGAATTTCAAAATGAAACCTGCCTAACTTTTGTAAGTAAGCTGTAAGGAATGAGCCTGCCAAATTTCAGCCTTCCACCTACACGGGAAGTTGGAGAATTAGTGATGAGTGAGTCAGTCAGTCAGTGAGTGAGTGAGTGAGTCAGTGAGGGCTTTGCCTTTTATTAGTATAGATTAACCCAAAAAAGTAACAAAAAGTAAAATGTGAAAAAGCCAAAAAGCTAAAACTAAATTAAAACTAAAACAAGAATAAAATTTTTAAAAAAATCTTAAAACTAGAATAACACTGGATCCAGCCTCAGATCAGATGACCTTTGTCCTAAGGTACACTGATACCAGGTACTCTTGCGACCAATCAAACATATTTGTTATTATGGATAGTCTATACCAACCAAGGAAGTCCAGTAACAATTCGCTGTTCACCTTCTGACATTTTGTTTCTCCAAATCACATGTCTCCAAGTAACTGTCATTCCCATTTCTCTCAGTAGGAAAATAGAGTCTGTAATCTCAGTTGAAACACCAAATCTAACGTACTTAAAATGTTTTCCTTTGCAAGAGGTGAGTCTAACTATATCTAGCTGGTATATGTAACCTCTTGAATGTCTTCTGTTTCCTTTTCAGTTATGCCCATGTTCACAGAGCTCCACTGCAAAGAAACAATACTCCAGAGTCTGCCTCACGTTTGTCTGCTACCTGATTAGCATTGCACCTGATCATACCCTTCACCTAAGTGGTGGAAACCCCAAATACTGTCTCCAACAAAAGTTTTTTGTGGACTGAATCCAGCTGGGTTTTGTTGGTCACCTGGTCACTTGCCTGGTATGTGTTTTCTGAGCAGGTCTGTCTTCAAATTAAAATTAGAACATCTGTAAGGGCCTAATTATGAATTTTTCTTTGTGTGAATCCTTTCCTTTGACCAGTTTGTTGTGGGGAAACTTAGCAGGAGAACATATTTGCAGACAACATAGAGTTATTCTCATTATCTTCGAGACAAACAAGCCTTCTCCTCCCAACCATGTCAAGCTCACAGTGTTAGGAGAAGTTGCAATTATTTTGCCTGAATACTTCAGTTCAATTCATTATCATACTTTTTATTAAAAGTATTTATTAGTAGTCCTTCTACTAGATCATCCTAAAATTAAATTATAATATAGGACTTTGTACATTGACATAGTGTAGCAGAAACATATTTCTCCACAAAGGAAAGGCAATAAAAATCTAGAAATATTACATAAACATATTTGATTATTGTTAGGACTAGACTTTGCATATACCATGTCCAACCATTTAAAGAGATTCATTGTCACAGAGGTGAGTGCCAAAGGCCAACATTCAGACATAATAGATTTCTTTAGCACTGGAACAATGGTGATTGCCTTAAATTAGATTAAGGCTGCAGCCTGAATCAGCAGTATCCTGATAAAGTCACAGAAGATCGCTGCTGGGTACTCAAGACCTGCTCTGAATGTGTCAGGAATCATCTATCGACTTGCAGCTTTACCAGTCTTAGCACTTATCATTCATTTCCTCACTGAGTCTATGGACACCATGAGAACCTGGCAGCCTGACTGCTGGCTTTTTGTGTTTTGTTGTATTCAAAATGTGCAATGAAGTTGTTTAAAATGTGTTGAGCAGGTGACTTTATTACTATAGTCTGTGAATTGATAATCACTTCAGCCTAAAAACGATTTTTTTTGACAAAACCAAAACAATGGGTAGGTGGATTTAAATTTTCAGAATGCAAAGAAAGTTCCAGAATGTAACTCAGAATGCCTGTCAAGGAAGAGAACTGTAAATCTTGTGAAGGCAAGTCAAACAAAGTATCCTTGTAAATGAAGAATATTTATTAACAAAATAGAAGATATACTGTATATATACTCGCGGATAAATCCTCCCACAGATAAGTCGGGACTTGATTTTACAGTATAATTTCTGGTATTTTATAATGTCGGTCATACAAGTCGAATGCGGAAAACTCACGCTATTGGTCCAAGAGATTATGATATGCTAACGCCCACCTGAGAGAGCAACCATGGAGCACACTACCTTTTCTTCTATGTATGTGACCACACGGTAATAGCCGAACTATTCCGAAGCGACGCTTGCACTGTTTTGTGTTTTTTGTATCTCACACCCTCATACACCTTTATTGTAAGAGCATATTTATCTACAATGGAGCGTTCAATCAGAAGAAAATATGAAGCTGGTTTTAAATTAAACGTCGTTGAAGTAGCAAAAGAAATTGGTAACTGCACTGCTGCAACAAAATTCAATGCATCTGAGAAACTGATGCAAGACTGGAGGAGGAAAGAAGATGTAAAAAAAAAAAAAATTAAGTGTCGCCTTTTTGAACGGGTGTATAAGTCAGGGTCTGATTTTATGATTGGTTTTTCGGGTTTCAAGACCCGACTTATACGTGAGTATATACAGTAGCAAAAATATCTAAATGAGCAAAAATGAGTTGTCTAAAAGGCAATCCAGGGTGAACAAATCCTCATACACAATCAAAGCTGATTCGTATGACCAGAAGCATGAAAAATCCAAGCAACTAAAAATATCAAGTGATAGCAACACTCACTTTTAACTCCACATCTAAACTAAATGTTCCACTGCTGAATCTCTTTTTCCTTACTGAATATAAAGCCAGAAGCAGCAATGTCAATATGGTCCCGCCTCCCGAGGCTCCACCCACAAAGCACACAAAAAGCCAGCATATTTAAAAGCACAGAATAAAAACTAATAATGACTGGAATCAAAATGACAAGACACAATCATGGTTCAAAGTCACAGAAGAGGCTGTAATATAACGCAACAAAAGTCCTACCACTAGGCCTGCTTGGAAAACAAAACTATGATTAGGAAATTTAAAAAGGTTGATGTATCCACCAAGAGATACATACATGTGCATATTTTACCAACACATATAAAGGCACTTAATCAAGCAAAGATATAAGTGTGAAGTTTAACCATATTACAGAAAGATGAGTTACTATCCTTGATGACCAACAATGTCCAATAGTTTAGCATACTGTATATCTGAAAAACTTATAACTGTCTAATTAATTGCAGAAGTCCAGATCCTGCATACCAGAGAAAGGCATAAATTGAGAATCTGTGACTGAATCTGTCCTACAAAAGTAAGGCACATTTTACTCCTTTTTCATCATGCATAGAAAGTGGACAAGTTTATTGTTTCATCAGCTATTGGACACTGAAAGGATTTGGATCATTGTCACGTGTGATGATGGTATGTCAGTCTGAATTGTTACAAGGCAACTAGCCCATAATACCTCCTCTATGCAACCTGCATAGCACTAGTGGGTAGCTAAAGGGACACACACACAGGCAGACTAGGCAAATTACTGTAAATGGGGATAACATACAGAGAAGATCGAGAAATATGAAGGATATCAATTACAATGATTGAGTCACAAAAGTGAAAATCTGATATTAAGATGTCAAGAAGCTGCCATATGCACTGGGATTAAACTGCACTTCTTATCTCCGATTCCATGCCTCTGTCTCTCTGTCTTACACATATTAAAAAATGTGTCTGCCATTGAGAGGCAGCACTTTGCAGCACATTAGCACAGACTCATCTTCCGTGATGAGTCTTGCTTCTGTGACGTGATGTGCACCTGCAAAGGACGTGGAAGGATGGTTCCAGAGACCACTGTGAAAACACATTGGTCAAAAATGTCAGGGGTGCTGCAGCAAGTGAAACACGCTTCATTTAGTTTACCTCTGAACAATATGTAAATGCTCAACAGCATGGCCACAGATTAATTAACCCTGTTATGATTCCTTTTTATGTGCACCATTGAAAAAAGCTTTGACAGCACAATAATATACTGTATGGCCAATCACTAGAGAAGTTCTTTGACAAATCCAAATTGATAATCTCGAGCAATTACACATGGTGCATTATTGAAAGATAGCTGTATTCTCACTCATTGGCTCAGCTGACAAGAAATATTAAACATTTGTGGAAAGGCACCCTAAAAGGAAATAATCAGAAACATTTTAATTCAAGTAAAGGTTGGCAGACTATTTATTGTTGCAATATTGTTGCAAAAAGGCATTCAGCATAGGAAAACCTCAATATAAATAAAATGGATTAGATTATTATTATTGTGAATGTAATCATTTATTTTGTTTATCAATATCAATATCTGTGCCACATTTGTTGTAAAACAGAAAATGCTTCCATGATCCTGCAGTTTTCATTTTCACCAGCAAATTGCAGAGATGAAGTAACATCATTGTCCTCCTGCCTTGTATGCATTGATTCCATGTTTTATATAATAGCCATTCAGGTAAACTCCTTTTCACTTACAAATAAACACTTGCTTATGAACACATTAGGACATGATTTATGTAAAATATTATTCATTTTACTTCTCTTTCTATTTTGAATTATTGAATTTATTAAAATACTTACAAAAGGTTAAAAGAAAACCTGAAGAAAGAGTGTATAATCATTTCTATCACCTTGAATCAGGATGCCACAGCAACCAGACAATGCAAATAACTGCTGTCTGCCAATGTCAGGTAAAGACCTGGAACAAACAGCTTTCCAGATGGCAGAGTCGATATCCATCAAATATGCTGGAAGCTACAAGCAGCATGCCACTTGCCAAGGCAGGCCGGGACTTGGAGTTACGGTGAGTTGTGACAGATTGAATGCTACCATGAAGAATCAAAAAGTGTGCAGAAACTCACTTGGGGGTCCGAAATTACAGTGGCAGAAGAAGGAAGAGAATGAAAAAACAAAGGACTTGGATTTAAGTTACAAAGTGCATTGATTTTTTCTATTAAAATAATTCAGAATTATCCCTTTCAGTCAAATATTTTTACTATTATAATGATAATTGCTTTAAAAATATTAGTGGCACGAGTATATAGACAAAGTCTTGAAATCATTTATTTGCAGACAGCACCAGTAGCAAACACAATTTTGTTATCTATTTTATTAGGCAAGGCTGTTAGTTTCAGCTCAGTGCAGATGCGCTTTAGTAGCAAGTCTTTTAAACAATATATATATTGCCAGATTTCTGTCAGGAAATAAAATGCTGTATGCCATATCAATAAGAACGTAATCCACAATTATTATTCATCCAAGAGTGTTATATTTTAAATAAAACACTTTAAAATCTTAATTTAATATACAGTCTGTACATCATATTTATCACATTTGAGGTGTAATATGCTTGTCAGAATAACACACATTCTGAAAACGGCTCAGTGATATTAATTATTATACGTATGACTTGTCATCCTACGGTGGGTTGGCACCCTGCCCGGGATTGGTTCCTGCCTTGTGCCCTGTGTTGGCTGGGATTGGCTCCAGCAGACCCACGTGACCCTGTGTTCGGATTCAGCGGGTTGGAAAATGGATGGATGGATGGAT
Organism: Erpetoichthys calabaricus; assembly: GCF_900747795.2. Taxonomy (NCBI): domain Eukaryota; kingdom Metazoa; phylum Chordata; class Cladistia; order Polypteriformes; family Polypteridae; genus Erpetoichthys; species Erpetoichthys calabaricus. The sequence continues at coordinate 230,101,148 of NC_041397.2, read as the reverse complement.
GACTTGTCATTTAGCTAGTTTGGCTGCATTTGCCTAGTTGATCAAGGGTGTTGTCGTTTTTCTGTTTCTCTGAAATGTTGCACAAGGATGGGTCAGAGCTGCCATAAATATATGCATGTTCTTCCATCAAGTCTTCTTTTATAAATGCCAGAGTTTTCATGGAAAGCTGCATATGCACGTTTTGAGCTTCTTTTTGTGCTTATGCAAGTTTTATAAATCTGACCCCTGGTGCCTCTCACAGGTTGAAATCTCATTTGTTTAAATCCAGTCCTCTTCCATATACTGTTTAGTTTTTTTCTTAGAAATGCCCTCTAAATTATTGGATATCCCTGCTGTCTCTTGTTCAACTGGGGTGCTCTGGTCCTTCCTCAAAGCCTATATACCAGGAGTATTTAGTTCCTTGGCCTTTCCTACTGCCCCCACAGAATAACAGAATAACAGAGGATCAGCCAGCTGTTAAATACTAGGTCGGCTGTCTTCTAGGGTGCACCTTGCAGTACTCACTACTTTCCTTTTCTGATTTGTGTCCCTATTGGTAAATCATTCTGGGACATTCCTCAAGATTTAATATCTTCTCCTGATTGCAGACTATTTCCACTTCCATTAAAATATAATTTGGCTCTGCAAGGATATATTACAGTCCAGCTAATGTTATGAAATATGGAAATCAACCTGTAATTCCAGTCTTGACCGTTTTCTACTAAATATTTTAAACTTGATTTATTTTCTGAAGCCACTTATTCTGGTACAGGGTCAAGTAGGAGCTCACTACTGCAAAAGGGTGCCAGTAATCACAACGCATAATTTACAATGGAGAATCTATCTAATTTGCAAGTTTTTGTGATGTGGGTGGAAAGCAGAGCAGTTGGAGAAATCTCCAAAAGATGCAAAGAACACCTGTAAACGGCAAGGATCAGGTCAGGAATTTAAATTGGTATTGTGAAGCTGTGAGTGTGGCAGCAGAAACCACTACCGCTACACTGTTTGCTGCTCTAGATATAACATTTATTTATAACAAACATTTATTTATAATCAGTCTCAATAGAACACTAAGAAAAAGTGACTTCTTTTTTGAAAGAAGTTAAGAAGGTATACCTTTCCTCAGCATCTTATTAAAAGTTTGAACAATGAAAGAGAATCTGTCCAAATCAAATAGCACATTTTAAATCAGAAAACTGGTCAAAAGATTTGGAAAATGTATAGGTTTTATTCAAGGCAGTACAAATTAAACTAGCAGCCCCTAGTAATGTCTCAAGATGCCAGTCTGCTTATGATTCCAAGAATTAATAAAATAACGGTGGGAGGTCGAGCTTTTAGTTACAGGGCCCCTAAACTGTGGAATGGTCTGCCTGCTGCTATAAGAGATGCCCCTTCAGTCTCAGCTTTTAAATCCCAGCTGAAGACTCACTACTTCAGTTTAGCATATCCTGACTAGAGCTGCTGATTAACTGTGCAGACTGCATCTTTGTTGTTAGTCATTAGCACTAAAACATACTGTAAGTAACATGATAGTTATAATTTGTTACTAACCCTCACCTATTCTGTTTCTCTTCTCGGTACTCAAATGTGGCACTTGGTGCCACAGCCCGCCTGCCAAGTTGTTTTGCCTGCCTAAGGTAAAGTCATCCCTGATGGAGGATTGCAAGAATCATGGGAAAGTGGGGTCCTTTCATTGGATTAGCGCTATTTCAGCCGTGGAATGGCCAAATGGGGGAGGCAGCTTGATGAATGAGGTCTCCAGGACTCTAAACAAATCCAGATCATATTATGTCATATCATCTGCTGTTAAATTCTACTCCGTACTTCAAAAATTTTTATTTTTATGCTGTATTGAGGATTTGTTCTGTTCTGTGTATTGTATTGTATTGTATTGACCCCCTTCTTGTTTGACACCCACTGCACGCCCAACCTACCTGGAAAGGGGTCTCTCTTTGATCTGCCTTTCCCAAGGTTTCTTCCATTTTTTTCCCTACAAGGGTTTTTTTTTTTTTGGAGTTTTTCCTTGTCTTCTTAGAGAGTCAAGGCTGGGAGGCTGTTAAGATGCAGGGCCTGTTAAAGCCCATTATGGCACTTCTTGTGTGATTTTGGGCTATACAAAAAATAAATTGTATTGTATTGTATTGTAATGTGCAAGGTATAACTGTAATTCCATCCTCCCCTAAGACCGCTGACATTAGCACAGGAGTTAGTTTAGAGACTTTTTAAATACATTTTTTAAAACAGATTTCATGAAGACAATCTCAATTCAATTATAGTAATATTCTAAGACATCACGTTTAAAATATATTTTTGTTATTAAAATAACAATTTCTGTCACTTTACATATTCTGAATAAAATAAAAAAGGTTCATTGATCAGTTTTGGGGATCCTTTCCAAATCTTTACTATTTTATTCTGAGCTTTCTTACTTTTTAGCAGCTGTCTGTTCAGTGAGTTTTGATCTGCTGGTACTCAGTTTAAATATCAGTATTGATGCCACCAACTATAAATTTTTCATGCATTTCCTGCACTTCTTAAAAAAATATAAATTTCACTGGTCTACAAAAAAATATTTTTGTTCGCTTCTGGGAACTTCAGACCAGCTCTCTCTATTAAGTTTTTTACACTGATTTCATATATGAAATCCTAATGAAGCTAGCCCATCAGATTTTTGAGATACACATTTTTGCCGTTTTGACACTTTTGAACATCAATATAATATATCACTATCTAGAGTTTCAACTATGTCCCACCAAAATTGTTTGAATGTGTTTATTCTGAAAACAAACCAGAAGACGATACCAGAGACACTGTAAAACATGTTTATGTCAATTTACCTCAATATAAAAGCGATGTCAGTGTGTTCAAAATTGTCTGAGGCAATTGCTTTTGTGCTTGTACTGCACATCTATCTCTCTTTGCATGAACCAACAGTAGTCACCCATCATGCTCGGAGTAAAGTTTCCCTGATATCGGTTTTCCATCACCTTTGTATCTTGATGAAATCTTTCCCCATGCTCATTTCTGACATCGCTTAGATTTGGTGGAAAAAAGTCAAGATGAGAATGTAAAAAGTGCGTCTTCAGTAACATTCTGGCTCCCGTAAGCTAATATACTCTAAGCATATTCTCCACAAGCTCAGTATAATTCTCTGCTCTGTTACTGTCAAGAAAATTCTGGACAACCTGCACGAATGAGGGCGCTGATTCACTTGGCATCAGTTTCCTTTTGAACTCATCGTCAAGCATCAGTTCACGGATTTCAGGGCTAACAAAAACACCTTTCTTAATTTTGGCTTCACTTTTCTCGAGACCAAACTTATTTCTTAAATGCTAAAACACATCGCCTTTACTGTCCAGTAACCCTAGTTGTCCAAGACCTGGAACATCATAACTAGAAAATGGGACATGCTGGATGAAAATGGTTTTCAGATTTGGAGTCAGCAAGTGAAATTTGTTAAGGTACAAGTGAAAGAATCCCAGTAGCAAAATGCTTGTTGACCAGTGTTTCCTTCCTCATTGAATCGCCATACACTTTATAGATTACACCATTTGCCCTGAACATATTATATATTTATATATTCCTGTTTTTGTAATTAACATTTTTTGTTTTTATATATCCAGTATTTTAAGTGATATAAAGTACTGACTATATTGTGCTTTTTTAAAATAATACAAAAAGGCTAATTTTGCCTTTGCTTCTTTTACAGAGAGACAGACTAAACTGGAGTCATGCCTAATTAGTGGAGAATAACTAAAACGCTTTCCCTGATAAAATTGAAATCATATTCTCAATAATTCTATTCAAAGTTACCTAGCATTGAACGAGTAAACACTCTTCTCATGTTAGCTAGCAAATCTCATTTAAATATGTATAAAATCGTATATTATTATTTTAATTCAAGAAGGAACAAACATCCAGGTGGGAAAATAATTACTGTATACTTTAATAAAAAGGATCTTAAAATTGGCATTTATTTAAAAGCTGTACATTATTCTGTACACATCCCTCCATTAAACATTCATAGATAATATATAAGAAAATATTTACAAAATTAATACAGTTCACTACACATTACTGTTATCATGATATCTATATACAGCTAAAGTAAACCTTTAGTAACATAAGAACATGTTAACAGAAACATTAAATAAGAAAGCCATCTAGTACTTTAAATCATAAACCCTGAAAATCTCAAATGATTATTTCTGTGTAGTTTAAGTGTATATGAAGAAGGCTTCATTAAACAGATTGTTCCAATCATTCCTCTACACCCCAAACTGAATCATGGTTAATACAAGTATAGTGTCCTGAGGGTCTGAGTTCATTAGGGTACCATTAGGTACAAGACAAGAACTAACACAACACATTATACCAGGCCAAGGTGGAAAAAACAAAACAATTAAATCCAGTAATTGAAACATATATATTGCCACACACATGCGCATGGGAGGCAGCTAAAGGGGCTGAAGGAGGGTAATTTCATGCTAGACCAGTGTATGGCGAAGCACACTAACCCTTTTCTCCTTTCTTCTGCAGATCAATTACAGCAAATTCCACCTGACACTGATGACATCACCTCCAGTTCTGGGGCCAGAACCGGAAGTGGCATCATTGGCCCTGAAGACATCACTTCCTCTGCCTCGCCATAAAACCGCCATTTTGCTTTATGAAAGACGGTTCTGTTTTGAACTCCGAAAAGATTTGTTTCCTTTTGGGGCAACAGGTGCCTGCAATATATGGGGTGGCTACCCCAACCCTTCTTTAGTTTCCTTTTGTCTTTGTTGGTGTGACAATATTCAATGGCTACCATTCAATCCTTGATGGCATGGTTTCAACATTGTGTGTTTGCTGTTTCTAACATATGGAAAATTCTTACTGTTATATATTAATTATTTTGAGGATATTTATTATATTGACACTTACATTGTGAAATCTTGCAAAACATGCACACCTCAGCTTATTACACATGTGAGAATCGGAAGAGATCATGTTGGGAACCTGACAGTGAATAAAGAAAGCTCAAAGCACTAACCAAGTCAGCCAAACAAATATGAATTCCTCAACCTTTGATTTAACAAATACAATATGTTCACTTTCTTTAGGCAGCTAGTGTAAGAATAGCAATTTGTAAAGGTTAGTTAATTAGAAGTATAGTATACAATTACCAGAAGCAACATGTTTAAAGTTCTCTGCAGGAGATGCTGCCTACTCAGTTTTTCTGGAACGTCCTCTTGGCACATCCACCTTCTTACAAGACAATGACTATTACAAAGATGTAAATGTTCCCTGCATTGGGAATAAAATGGTGGCCACTTTCAACTTCAGTATTTGTTTTACTTTAAAAACGTCATTTTCCCTATCCAGGAATATTTTAATCATTACAATAGCATAAACACATGTGCAGAGGAGAGATGCTGAGTATATTGGGAGAAGGATGCTAAGGATAGAGCTGCCAGGCAAGAGAAAAAGAGGAAGGCCTACGAGAAGGTTTATGGATGTGGTGAGAGAGGACATGCAGGTGATGGGGGTAACAGAACAAGATGCAAAGGACTGAAAGATATGGAAGAAGATGATCCACTGTGGCGACCCCTAACGGGAGCAGCCGAAAGAAGAAGAAGAAAGAAGACAATAGCATAGGCACCATATGTACAGTACATAATTGTACAGGTAAGGTCATCAACTATTCAAATATACACCATAAATACTCACGTTGAATTTCAAACATACACAAAATGACAGCCTAGCTTCTTAATACAGGTGGAATCTATTGTAACAAAATTTATGGGTTTATAAACTTTTTTTTAAAACAGAAATCTTTTTATAATGAATATGGGGAAAATACGTATACTATTGTAATCAGCCATTCAACATCTCTAATGGCTTCTAGTAAACAGTAAACCAAAGGCAAAGCAATTGGTTGTCCTCTATAGTATCAGACTTACTGTGTATTTGCTTGTCACACGATGTTTAGAACATTTAACATTGGGATTTGACCTGCTCTTCTTCACACTCTCCTGGGGTCTCATGTATAACACAGTGTGTAGAATTCACACTAAAACATGAAAAAGTGCCTACGCACAAATAATTCCAGATGCATAAATCTGTGTGTATGCCAAGTTCCACGGACTTCCCCTTTACAAATCCCAATGAACAAGTAATTTAATTTATGTGCACCCACCTACAGCCACACCCCAACTCCTCCCAGTTTTGCATATTTTAACATGCAAATCAATATAAATATCACCTTCTGTTCAGTGTTTGGTTAAAAAACAATGGAAAAGACACATGAACTGAAGAAGGATTTCAGTGGTATAAGAAACAAAAGCATGGAGGAGACATTTGGAAGTTCAAGTCCAGAAAGTCACACAGAGTCTGAAAGAAACACAAACTGGTCAGATATCACAGTTGGTGTGAAAGGCGAGTCACAGCCCACTGTCTGTTAATTCTGTTTCAGACAATATTACAAAAGCTGACCCCCATGCGATGGTCAGGCGGTGATGGTGCTGCTGTGCCGAGCATGTCTTTGAGCGCTGGGTGCACACACACCTCTGCCTCAGAAACCACTGGGTGGCATTCTGGCTGTATTATGACAGACTGTTCAGAAGTCACAAAACGCAATAGTAAAGTTAGTAAGAGATGTGGCCAATGAACTAAGGAATATAAGGGCCGTACTATGTGATATTGGCCAGAAATTAAATGAATTGGTTAAAAAAATAAATACTGCATCTGATTGCCTGTTTTACATTCTGCTAATTACATTCAAATTAAGTTGTAACACTGCTCAATCTGGCTGATCATTTGGTGGGTCAGGGTCAGGTTCATCATAGCGCATCTGTTCAGGCACATGCTTGCACACTGCAACACACTTTCTGTGGACTATAGAGCAGCACATTAATGGAGTAAAAATGCTTTCTATTTACATTAGAAAATTCATTCTCTTAAGGTGCCTTCATAGCATAGCGATGTTACCGAGCATAACAACAGACTTTAGTTTGAGGTGACTCGCTATCCTTAAAAGGATTGCCTTTTGCCACACTAGTTGGAAAAAGCACCTGTGACTGTGTAGAGGCGCTGTTTTTATACATTTTCCACCTATATATGATGTAGTGTCAGCTCATTCTTTTGGTGATTCATCCCTGACTGATGTAACTTGTCCAGTGTCATTGCAATAGCAAAGTGCGTGCAGTTGAATAGTCTGATTACATTAGGAAAACTGGATGTTGCTGTGAATTGCGCTCTTATGTTTGCCAGTTCAACCACAGTGTAAGGAAATCTTATATATCTTGATGACAAGCGGATAATACCATCCTATACAGCTAGCATGGTGCAACTTGGTGATGATTGTGAAATACCTGATCAGGCAGCAAGTTCAAGTTGAAAAGCTCTTGTGGCTAAAAACCAAAGAGTGGACAGAACTTGCAATGGAGCAGATGGAGCGCAATTCCTCAATGTCTGCCTTTGTAAAGTCAGTGCCAGTTCAGCACACAGCTCCAGGAGGATTGCTCTTGGAAATTGAAACTGACTTAGAAGCCAGTCATCATCATCTCTAAGTATCTTCTAATTCCTCCATTTGCGATGTCTTCTAACAACACTAAAGCACCTATGGTAGTTGGAATAGTTTGTCCATTCCGAGCACCATTATATTGTTACCAAATGATTACAATCAAGTGAATTAACTTTGTAAACGATATGCAATTAATTTCAGTGTATTTGATAAAATCCGCATCATAGATATGAATCTAAAAAAGAAAAGCAGACCACAGAAACAGTAGTACTGCTTTGATGCTCAGTGCCACCAGTTTGCAAAACCAAGCAGAAAAGTAAGTACACAAGGGAGCACCCTGCCATGAAAATGTGCATAGCTCTACACCAAGCTCGAAGTTAGTGCAGAAACAAGCGTACATTTATACATGAGTCCCCTGGTCTGCCACAGCGATGATTCTAAGCTGCTGTTCTTCTATTCTGAAGATGGGAGCTAAAGCAGGACGATTGCCCCCGTGTCATGGCTCCTATCTCATGTGGTTCAGTGCTGAAGTAGCAGCTCGTATTCTGAATGGAGTCTTGAGACTGTACATGCCTTCTCTGTACAATAATAAAGTACCTGTATTATCCTTGGAAACCTGGACTCTCCTTTCTGTCCATTTGTGCTACTCTGTTACATAAGCTTGACGATATCTGCATAAAAACACAGTGATTCTTAAACTGCAAAAAATATTTTATTTGAAAATAAGACGTTACATGTAACATTTTTTTTATAGAAATGCAGGTATGAATACAGAATGAAAATTAAACATTTGATGTAACTTTTGTTTTCAGTGTAAACTCATGCTTTTCCTCACTTTTTTGTTCATTGCAAAGAAAACTTTGAGAAGTGCTATGAAACTCAAACAGTACAGTATCCACACACAACAGAACTACCCATGAGGATGATCGGTGGAGCACTGACTCGAATTCGGCTATGCCTGTATAATGTTGCGCCTACACTGTCAACTGAGACTGCCTAACACTGGGAATTTTGCAACAGAATGTCACTTTCTTTCAGTCTAACAAGAAAGAGACAGCCAGTTGCAGAGTGTCCAAGACACTGTGAAAGTGTAGGTGCAGTATTAAATATTTTTTGCATTGCATTATTACTTTTGGTGGCAATTTTTGGTCAAAAACACATCTTACATACTGAAATTCAAATTTAATTAAAATTAAATCTATTAAACATGATATTGTATGAACGTTTGTCCAAGACAACAAAATGTATTTGTTATTCTGAAAAATTTTCTTACTTCAGTATTTGCTATAATGTGATTTGACCTGTATATATTTCTGTATATTATTTACCATTTTAACAGTGATTTAATATTCATTGCAGACATAAATATCTGCTATATGCAAAAAATACAAAAGTTTGTCTTGACTTAATATTGGCAAATGTTCTTTCTAGGTAATAAGAAGACAAATATTGGGTGCAAGATACTTCCCTTTAAAGTTGTATTTAACTCTTTATTCTAAATATATGCTTAGTCTACATTTATTTTATTATAATCATGTGATATTATTCTATATTATCTTCCCTCCACTGCAGCAATTATTAGCTATAATGAAATTTATTGAGTTGTATGTAACTATCCTGAACTATGCACAGTCCTCTTTGTCCCTCTAACTTTTTGATAAACATACAACTTCACATGAACAACAAAAGAAAAAATGTTGCATACACATTTCAACAAGCAACTGCTGTTGCTGACTGTATCCTAAACATGCTGATAACTGACAAGAGGGCAGTATCGAAGAATAGATTCAAACATTTTCTCATCTGCGGCTATTCTATAAAATTATTATTATCGTTACTATTATTATTATTGAGTCTAAAGCATTTTGTAAAACATGAATAAACCTCAAAATGAACATTTATTGTCAATCTCCTGAGCATGATGAGTCTCTTCCAGGAGTTTTTTAGGGAATGTGTTCATGTTGCAGCATTGTTACAAATGTACTTAAGCTGGTCTTCTTTCCAACTGTACGATGTTAAAAGTGTCCAATTTATAAATTTGTATTTAGTGGATCATACAGATTTAAGCATCTCATTTGAACATACTTTTAGATTTTGTAAAGTGTGCATTTTACACACATGCCTACATAAGCACCACACCTGGTAATAAACCATGACTACTATTTAATTTTACATGTCAGAAGCATAATTTTGACCTGAACAGCTGACAAAAAGCCATATAGGAGCAGAACAACATTTTAGACCAGCTTTAAAAGGCTAGACAATAAGCTCAGCTGGAGAGCAGTAGGAAGAACACAGCCAACAACAGGTCTTCATGCAGTGAAACACCTGATCTACAGCAGCATAGCCGTAAGAGCTGAGAACCACCTGAATACCATTGCACATTGGGTACTTCAGTCATCAATGTCTGTGAAAGCTGCTAAACATCCAGGTTAATAATAATAATCCCTCTATTATATTACAAAAAGTTTTCTGTTGTGTCTGTGTTATTCAGCCTTAACAACCCACCTCCACACCGCTCACCCAATCATTACTCCTACTGCGCACATCCTCTCTCCACACCACCCTGTGACACTTTCAGTACTAACTCGCCCTTTAATACAGTCGGTTATGATGGCAAGGCAGAAAAGCAAATTATGTATTCAAGAACATCAAATTTTAAATCACGATACAAAAAGAGCAGCAAGAGCTGATAATGAAATTCGAAAAAAAGAAAATGAACAAAAAGAGCTGCATATAATAAAAATCAAGAACAAAGAGAATTGCCCAATAAATGAAAAAAAGAAAAATATCCTGAACAGAAATGCAAAAAAGCAATTTTTATATAATGTAAGTAATTCATAATATTGTTTTGATGAGGCATTAATGTAATATCATTTTTTATTTACTTTTTATTATGTTTGTATTAAGTTTTACTTATTTACTTCTACTTATTTTTTTTTACTTTTAGTTTTTACTAAGTTTTATTATTCATTGGTATATAAAATAGACAGTTGTAGTGAAATACTCAAGTAACTAATTTTGTATCTATAATAACTAAGGACCAAACCGTCTTCCGTCTTATAATTCTATACATTTATATAGCACTTTTCTCAATGCTCAAAGCGCTTTAGGGAGTGGAAAGCCATTTCAACTACCACTAATGTGTAGCATCGGCCTGGATGATGTGACAGCAGACATTTTTGCACCAGGACACTCACAACACATTAACTATTTGGAGCTATTTCCAATTAGAGACAGGGGAAGATTAGGTGGCCAGAATGAATGAAGCCATGGAAGAAAATGTGACTCTCACACACATTTGCTTTGCTTCTGCTTCTGGCATATTAAGTAATGACTTAATAAAGTATCTAAACATGTTCCATGCTTTCTTATGTTACTCTGTACCGCCAATACAGGAACAGATTAAATAGGAGACACCTTTGAGAGAAAGAAGAGTCACAGTAGCAGTTAATCATGTCACAAACTGGCATAGGGTTTTATACATTTTCCGTTTACCACCGTAGACTTGAAAAATAGTCCCTGAATGAAGAGTCACTTCTGGGATAACTGAGACCATCCCTTTAGGCTTCTCATGCTTTAGAAAGACCTCTGTATAGGTCAGACCCAAGTGCTCAGGATGGCAGAAATCCTACCACGAGGTAAACATATTTATAATCATCTTGTGGAACGTCAGTCACAGCAGCTTATTTCTCATTCTCCTAGAAGTTGATGTGGTCAAGTAACATGATGTTCATGTCCATAAAAGTCAGAAATAAAAGCAACTTAACTAACATAGAAATGTATGGAAGATGGCTCTGTGACACTTACTATTATAATAACTAAAAGTGTGCTTGGTATTTCTGTAACACTAAAAACAACCTCACACTATCTTTCATGTGCGGCTGCAACCAATGATTTTACCTAGAGACTTCTACACAGATTTTTAAATCTTTATTGAGTACTTTTTTTAAAAGTTTCATGTTTAAGAAATTTGAAATACAATTATCCACAGACACTATACATCCAACAACTAATAAGTGTATTTTCATACTTTTTTGATTTGGTAAAAACAAATACCTTTCACGTTTCCTTTTTCCTTGTTAACGCTGATAGTGGGTTTAGAAAGGAGAGAAATTCCAAAATAGGAGTTTTGTGTTTATTGCAATGTGGTGCTCAGCCATCTCTGCTTCTCACTCTCTTGCATCAAGCCTCCCACTGGAAAATTGTGCTTCTACTCACACACTAATTTTCAAATGGGATTAATTAATAATGTTCATAAACTGGTACAGGTACAAGACAACAGTACCTCATGCTGGACCAAAGGAACATGAAATCCGTGATATCCAAATGTGCTGAAATAGAGAGGCTATTGTGTAGCCACACTGTATACTGCATCTATAGATAACGACACTCCAAGTGACTGCCCCTGTGTTTGGCTCCATAAGCTTTCCTAATTAAACTCACTTAATTCAGTTAAGGGTGAAGGAGTTGAAGCCTATCCTGACACAAGGTAGGAAATAACATGTGGAAAATTCTATTTTTATTTTTAGTTTGAATTCCATATACAAACAGTAAAAACTGAGAAACACACACCATTCTTTGGTCTATTGCAGAGAATTTTTAATTAATGGAAATATATGTGGCCATTTAATTTATACAGTTTTTATCAATATTTACACATCACACTCTTTTGCTCATTTATAAATGTAAGTATAAAAAAATGAAACTGCTTCTGCTGAGAAAGTTCAGTTTCTAAATATTTGTTAATTTGCTTAAATGACAAATGTGTCAAACAACAGAAAATGGTCATGTTGTGCTGAGTGCTGCTGATTTTTCCACTTTGTGGCAGTGCACAGGTTTTTAATTGCATTTTAAATCTGTTTTTTATCTGCAAGCAAAAATTCAGGGAAATGTACCAGTAGTTTGAATTTAACTCATTTCCACCGTAATTTGAATTTTTATCATGTACTCTGCCAGAAGATATTAAATGTGTTCAGGAAAAAAACTAAGAAATTCTTGTTTTTCATGAAAGGAGTATTGATTTCTTAGCAGACAAAAAGTATCCTAACTTTAAACACAAATAGCTGTATACTGGACATGAGGAACGTGTTTCTTGTCTTCTGATGCTACTACTTTGATTCATGCCTGTTTAAGTCCAATGCTATTTTTGCATGTTTTCATAAAACATGATATGTAAAGTGCTCAGAAAACGTTTGGATGCAATGCAGGATTTGAGTATCAATGCTGCCTTCACCTTTTTATTATTCTTTCCTAATCTATCAAAAAATCTACAACAGAAAAAGAGTATACATTATATTTAAACTGCAACGTATCACCCTGCTTAGGATAAGCAATTTTGGACAAGGATGGAAGTATTATCTTGTCACTAATAAGGGATAAAGTGGTATACACCTTAAGCAGCATCTCTTTACACTCTGTTAAATAAAACCTCACTTAATCAATTCACTTAATGTTATTTTTAGGTTATATGTATCTATTATTTATTGCAGCAGCAGTGGGGACAAGATTGGAAACCAGCTCTGGAGAGAGTGTAGGTCAATTGCATGGTACACTAACATAAACACACACATTCATTCATAATAGTGGCTATTCAACTTAAAACAACTGATTTTGAGAAATGAATAAGCGCAATGTTCAGCCAGATATGCCAAATATACAAAATATTTAAAAGGCTTAAACAAATGTGCATATCAGAGTAATGATCCTGCACAAAATATTTCTGTTTCCCAAAATTTAAGATACAAACAAATTACCATAAAACTAAAAAGAGAGCCTGCATTCTGTCTCTGATTTAGTTTTGAGATTAGATTGTCTTTATATCAAATTTGTTTTTGCATCATAAATACAGTATTTAATTCAGTAAAGGAAGGGTAAATTTGAAACAACATGATTTTTCTATCATCTTTACAATATTACTTATTACAAACAGGTATTGTGCTTTCTGGTTGGGGGTGTTGTAGTTTAGGGTTCTAGTCCCTTACCTTTGAACATGGCATGGTTGTTGGTGCCAGACAGACTGGTCTGAGCATTTCAGAAACTGTGGATCTACTGGGATTTACACACACTGCCATCTCTAGGGTTTGCAGAGAATGGTCTGAAAAAAAAGGGAAGATATCCAGTGATTAGCAGTTGTCTGGGCAAAAATGCCTTGTTGATGCCTGAGGTCAGAGGAGAATGGCCAAACTTGTTCGAGCTGATAGAAAGGCAACAGTAACTGAAATAACTGCTCGTTACTGGAGAAGGACAGACACAGTTAAACAGAGACACATATAAAGTGCCAGTGCACACACAACAAAATAAAGGTTTTTTGGTGCAGGAGAAACTCAGACTACAAAAATAAGTGTGGGCTGTTGATGTGTACAGTGTTATAATCAACCTATCGTACCACTTGCCATTTACTTACATATTCTGTGAAATATGTAAGCATAGCTGTAATTTGTATAAACTGTATAAGAAAATTTTCCATTTTACTTAATTTATTATTTTATGTTTTCATCTGATTGAAATGTGCTGTTTTTATGATTAAATACTGAAATGATTTTATGCCCTCGCATCATCACAACTTTAAAAGTTGTTCATGTCAGAACATCCCTTTGGGACGTTCTTGCTTGTTGTCGAATGAAGCAGTGCAATGTGGGAAGATGTATATGCAATACAACCAAAAAAAACCTGCACAGTTTTACTGTGAAGAATTTGTGCTGAATGTTAATGCAGACTGTTTTGTAATAAGTCAACATGTTTGTTGTTTGCATTTCCATAAAATATATGAATATAGTTGTACATTTTTAAATACTTCTACAAAAAAAAATCTTAAAAAATTTCGACTTCATTTGTTATTTTATGTGTCCATCTGATTGAAACATGTTATTTTGCTTTTTACTAGTAATTAATAAAAAAATACTAATGCCTTTTGCCACCCAGTGGCGGGGCAACCTTGCAACTATATACATCCATCCATCCATCCATCCATTTTCCAACCCGCTGAATCCGAACACAGGGTCACGGGGGTCTGCTGGAGCCAATCCCAGCCAACACAGGGCACATGGCAGGAACCAATCCTGGGCAGGGTGCCAACCCACCGCAGGACACACAGAAACACACCCAGCACACACTAGGGCCAATTTAGAATTGCCAATCCACCTAACCTGCATGTCTTTGGACTGTGGGAGGAAACCGGAGCGCCCGGAGGAAACCCACACAGACACGGGGAGAACATGCAAACTCCACGCAGAGAGGACGCGGGAAGCGAACCCAAGGTCTCCAGGTCTCCCAACTGCGAGGCAGCAGTGCTACCCACTGCGCCACCGTGCCGCCTGCAACTATATACAGTATACTGTATATCAGAAATCTGAAGGTGACAGGTTCGGGGAACGAGGTGGATTGCTTCATTATTAAGCCAGTAATACATGATAACTCGGGGCCCCGCCCATTCAAATTACCCAGTTTTATGTCAGTGTCATTGGCAATTAAGGAGGTTGTCGTTGATAGGCAAGGAAATCTTGTACAATGCTTTTCCTTCTTCATTATTGCTTTTCTACACTTAAAATTCTAATATATCAAATTTTTATGAATGCTTAGTATTTATACTTAGTATAATTTATTGTTCTTATTCTGAGCAAATTCTTTCTAGCTCCAATCATCAACAGCAACTAATCTTCTGTTTAGCACTCTGATGACAGCTTATGCACCTAGGAGTGGTCCCTTGTTTTTCTTACATTTTTGCACGCAGCATTTATTATACTACAAAAGGCAGTATGTGACACTGCATGAGGAGCCCAGGAGAGCTATTCTGTCACTAATTACTTTCTATCTTTAATAAAAGAAAAGCTGATTAGCTAGAAATGTAAAGTGGTTTAGGCAACTTTAAGAACCTGAAATGTGCCTAATGCAATTTAATACATAAATTCTTTTACTGATGAGTGTTATATGGTAATCAGAGAAAATAAGCATAGAATAAATAATTAAAGGGTCTTTTTCTCTAGCTAAAATGGTTCAATTATTGATTGATGACTTTGCCACAGAAGCTCTCAAGGTTAATGGCATACAAGGCAATTGGTTGATGAAGATTCGGGTGATACTACACACAGCCTGAGAGAAATTAAACTAGCCAATGCATGGGCTGATTTATACAACACAAGATGGAAACAAAGCAGCAGAGTTACAGTGCTAAATGAATGCAGTGGAGTGTTCAGGAAATGTTTCAAGACATTAAGCAGCCCCCTGAGCTCATTTAAATTGTGGCCTATATTGACCATTGAGCAAACAACACAGTCATGCTCAGTCATGCACTAAAGAATTGAACAGGTCAAATTAAGCCTCAGTCAGATCATGTCACCCTTCTGTTTGTCTTAGACTGGTGGAATGCTCACTGTTTCTTTAAAGCTTACTTCCTGGTGTGAGATGATTCATCTGCCAAGTGACACTTTTTTCCAGCAATATCTACTGTCTCAAGTGTAAAGAGATAAACAGGTGGCTGAATCAGTAGAAAGGCTCCACTGATTCTAACTTAATCACTCAGAGATGGGAATTGGGACTTGTCATCTCTGCACTGGGATTTTAGCATGTCTGCATCCGTGACTGTAATGCATTCCCCTGAGACCATGGTTCAGCAAGTCTGCGTTAACAGCAGTACTGTGTG
This sequence comes from Erpetoichthys calabaricus, assembly GCF_900747795.2. Classification (NCBI taxonomy): domain Eukaryota; kingdom Metazoa; phylum Chordata; class Cladistia; order Polypteriformes; family Polypteridae; genus Erpetoichthys; species Erpetoichthys calabaricus. Next base: position 230,085,021 of record NC_041397.2, on the reverse strand, counting down.
TTAGTTTTGAAAACCCTGGAGCATCTTCAACATTCAAAAGCCAAGTGAAAACAAAATGCTTTTCTTATTTTCCTCTTTTTGGCCAGTGTCCTTCATACAATAGACATACAATATTAGTTCAACCCAGGTTTGCAAATATAGGCACCGTAAAACCTAATTTCATCCCAACACATCTTTAATACTGTTTTATAAATAATATACACTTTTATTTTAATGTTCAGTGTCCACAGAATGATCTGCTTTTTTGTAGCTACTGTATAGTTAAGTGATTCTAATTGTAGAGGACTTGTCTCTATAGACTAGCAAGAAGTTTGAAGTAACAACTGCAAAAAACTTTAAAGTGCTTAAAATCTGAGCAAATAGTACATCTGGGAGCCAAATGTACAAATTAATTGTTTTTAATCATTTGAAACAACTCATGATTTGTTTTTACACAAACTCTTGCAGAACTTTGCTGGACATATAAACTGGTTTATCAATTCTGCCATCACCAAAGCCAATTTAATTCTTTGGGGAGTCAACTTCTGTCTCAGCAGAACGAGATGTAATGCAAAAAAACAGCAACTGGAGTGAGTCCCAGTATGTCACATGGTACACCCAGTCACATACACAGGGCCAGAGTAGAGCTGCCAAACAGCATAACGCACATATATTTGTGATGCCATTACTCAGGAAAATAACCATACAGCTAATAGAATTAATAATAATATGTTTATTTATATAACATCTTGTCATAAACTCAAGGAAACTTTAAAAAGAGGAAAGTAAGAAAAACATTTTGTTTTCACTTGTTGAAGATGCTCCAGAGTTTATATTGCATAAGTGAGCTAACGATCTGTTCTAGTATCTAGAAGATTTCTGGTTCAAATCCCATTACTGCCAGAAGATATCCTACTCCACTGGGCCCTTCAGCAAGGCCCTTAACCTGAAATTGCTCCAGGGATGTTGTACAATGGCTGACCCTGCACTCTAACCTTCAAAGGTCATGCAAAAAGACAATTTCCCCAAAGGGAGTAACAAAGTATATCAAACCAAAATAATAAATTTTTTTATCCTTGTAAAAGATGAAACTAATGAGTAAAGACTTTGAAGTCTGAATAAACAAATGATAAGGTTGAGCAAAAAGATGTGTGAGGTTGGACTTAAATTAGGTTAAATTTATACATTCACAGGGATGCTCTGGAAGATTTTTCCAGAGAATGGAAGCAGTAACATTGAAAGATCTGGCTCTCACAGTAGACAGACATGTAAAAGGAATAGAAAGTACACCAGTACCTGAGGACCTGCTATGTGTACAGTTTTATAAGGATAGAAAAGTTCAGAAATGTAAGAAGGAGCAAGGCCATTTAGAGCTTTGAAAGTAAGGACAATTAGTTTATATTCTATACAGGAGGCTATAGGAAGCCAGGGTAACTGAAAAAGAATAGGTGTGATATGTGTAGATTTCATAATATTGTAAGTAACCTGAAAGCAGAATTTTGTGTATATTTTACTTTATTTAGAGCTTTGGCAGGCAGACCTAAAAACAGTGAATTAGAGTTCTCTACGTGAGAAGTGATAAAAGCATGAACAAGAATTTTTGCATCATGAAAGCTGAGAGAAGAACAGAGATGGGCAATGTTATGATGAGTGATAAAATACTACTTTAATCAGGGCAGAAATGTGTGACTCAAAAAAGTGCAGAATCAAAGGTAGCATCAAGAGTATGAACTGCACTAAAGGGGAACATTGTGATTCCATCTAAATTACATCAGGCATCATAAACCCTAGAAAGTGCAGATTTGGATCCAAGAAGCATATTCTCAGTTTTTTCACTGTTCAGCATTAGGAAGTTTGATGCCATCTGAAGCTTAAAGTCAGATAAGCAATTTACCAAGAAGGAAGGAACCTGACCTGTGGGACTAATACTAAAGTAAAATTGTGTGTCATCAGCATAAAAATGAAATTGTAAACCATTGTAGCATTACCACATAGGGGGATTCCATTTTTGTATAGTATCTCCTGTTTAGTGATTGCTAAATATTAGTAACAACACTGGTAGCTCAGATACCTGGTTTATAAATGTAGGATCTGGGTCATCAAACAGATTTAAATAGGTTTTCACAAACTAGTTTAAACCCGTTAGCATACATGTGGAGGGTATTGTGGGATTTGTAGTTTTTAGTTGTTGGCACTGTACATTTAAAACCGGAAGAGAAGGATGTGGCGAAGCTTCTTGACTTTTCCATTTACATTGACTACATTGTGAGCAGCACCTAAAACCTTTTACAGTATGAAGTGGATGTACACAGCAGAGCAGGATTTTGCACGACCATCGGTTACAGGGACTGTGGTGGGTACTTCTTCTCCCAATAGTGTCTACAGTTGTTCTTTGTGAAGAGGCTTGCCTCAGGAGATCAGTCTCCTTCTGGACACTGGTGGTAGGACCATGTTCTTTATTCATGTTTCCCAGAAGCAGTTTATTAAAGGAGATTATTCCATCATATCTTTCTTTCTGGTAACCGTTGTTCGCACTTCAGGATCCACACTCATCACTTATTGTAAAGACTTTTACAGGACTGTTAATATCATTGGTTGTAGGTTTGTTCGTGGCATATGTTTTGTATTGTTGTCATTATCTTTGTTTGTAAAAATTTATTATAGTAGATAGGTAATATATATTTTTGGCTGAATATATTTAATCTATTTGGATATTTTTCTGGTGTGTGTTGATAATATTCAGGTGTTGGAGTTGAAATACGGTAGGGCTTAGGTTTTGGTCTGATTGTATCCATCCCTCATTTTAAAAGCATAGCAGCTTCATCGCTACACAAATCTGTTGGCAACCTAGGCACCCTCCAGAAGTGGGGGTTCTCTACACCATGTTGATGAAACATTGAGCCCAGGTGTAGAATGTAAATGGTGAAAAGAGTAAAATGGAGCGGTATTGGATTTCTGTTTCCCAATAGAGTAGATTGCTGCCTATCGGTAAGATATGATTTCAACAATGCCAAAGCAATGCCAAACTACAAGATCTAATTGAAGACTGATACAGTATCAGGATTGACTGTATCAGATGTAGCGCTAAGGTCAATAAGTAGTAAAATATTAACAAAACCAGAATCAGTAGAATGGAGAAGATCATTTACTATTCTAAGAAGAGCAGTTTCTGTAAAGTGATGAGAGCAAAAACCTGACTAGAAATGCGCAGAAAAATATTAAACCATACAAACTCCACAAGCATAGTAACTAGCCTGGGAATTTTTGAAGTTGTGAGCCTGCAGCATAAATCACTGTCACCATGGCCAGATCTACTGTCAGGATGACTTGGGTGCAGGTCTGGTCAGGTTGGGAAGCATGCACTGGTACAGCATGCTGCCACACCCACCATATGATGAAACAACTCAGGATCCTGGTTAGCAGACATGCTGTCCAGTCCCACCCCCTGGAAATGACTATCTGTATGCCGCAGCCAGGTGTTACATGGGTATCTCCTTGGCCTGGTCCAGCTGCTCAGGTCCTCAAAAATGAGGATTCTGTGAGCAGGATCACCCTTGAGGATTCGCGCCAAATGACTGTAGTGCCATAATTGACACTCCTTTACAATGCAGGTAATGTGCTTCATTTGGGACTCCGTCAGCCACCGCTCATTTGATACAAAGCCAAGCTAGTGGTACCCAAGGATTCTCCAAAGAGACACAGTACCAAAGGAGTCCAGTCTTTGTCTCTGCTTACTGGAGAGCATCAATGTCTTACGACCATATAGCAAAATGGGATGCACCAGGACTCTAAAGACTTGGACCTTCATCCTTTTGCAAAGATATCAGGAGTGCCACACAGTCCTTTCCAGAGATCTCATGACTCCCATGCTCTCCCAATCCATTTAGTGACTTCATAGGAAAAGTCACCAGAGACATGAATGACGCTGCTGAGGTAAGTAAACCACTTCACAAGGTCGACATTCTCTCTGCAGACAGACACACTGCCGATGGCTGTGCCCTTAGGTTTTTATCCAGGATACTTGCAAGCCCAGACACTTAGACTCCACGCTCAGTCTC